>NC_081415.1:65865688-66143188 GCF_030272615.1 Cryptomeria japonica | reverse complement strand
TTGTGGTAAACTCTAGATTTCATTTGCATTGGAATTAATAACCCTTCTAGCTAAATAAGTAATTGATTCCTCACAGAATAGTTTGTACACATGCATATATCAAGGCTTTTAAATGCATTAACCATAGGTTACATAACTCAAAGCTCTTTAGGATTTGGAAAATCTTTATCCATCCTATTTTGAATTATTTATAATTCACAAATATGTATCCTTATAATTCACTTAATATATCATTTCTCTCACAAGGAACATATTTTGGTTATTTACAAATGGGTCCAATAGAAAATGACTAGCATGTAAAATTGGATTATAATGGACTCTTTCAACTTTGGTAACCTTTCCTTTGCGTAAAATTTAATATATTAATGTAAAATAGAAGGAATAGATTTTTTAATTATAAAAGGCAAAAATCCTAAACTATTATTTTTATATAAAATATTTATATTTACAATACATTGCTAGTGCAATCAAGCAAAAAGGCGCTAAGAACATAAAATGACTACCAAAATAAAGGCCAAGCAAGAAAGCTAAATGACCTATAAGAAAGTTATATATATACATCAAATACAATAAGAGATAATATATGCAACCAATTAATTGTTTACATAGTGCCCATCATCTGTAGAAGTATGAACTTAAGGCTGAAATGGAGGATGAGCAACATGAGTAATGAGACAAAGTAATGCCCTAAAAACATCAACAATTCAATCACGTATAGTAATTCCAATTTCTTTTATGCGGTCCATGATAGTTTGTGCAACAATAAATTTATAAAGCATCACAATAAATTTATTTGATGATGGTATCATGTTACATAAAATGGATGAAATTCCTCAAGACCTATTCTTAAAATGTAGAATAATGCTTCTTATGTGTTAATTAACATTTTGTTAGTCATGTTTGTAGAAAATGATGATGACTCTCAACGCCTCTATGATCAACTAATAAACCAAAATATCTTCCACAAGAGAGACTATAGTAATGATAGCTTGCTTCAACAATGTGAGCGATTGATTGAATATTGTTTGAATATGAAATATACAATGAGATACCTTGACTACAAAGGCAAGGTTGAGGGATAGGATTGGATTGAATATTGACATGTTTCTTAATCCCATGCAATGAGACAACTAATTCCACTAAAATATTAAATGACCCAATTCACTAGAATTAAACAAGTCATAAAGGTAAGATATGATAAGATCCTATCTAGACAACAAAAAATTTCTAAAAGGACATCTGATACCAAAATAACTTAAGTCATATAAGTCCCCTACTAGGAACTAGCTAGGAACAACACCTTTAATATTAGGCATAAGAATATTATTCAAAGATGCAAGATTATTATGGGTCCTGGATACAAAACTATGTCATGTACCCATATACAATGCAAATCTCTTACAAAAAGAAAAAAGGAGAAAACCCATTGGAACAAACCTCCTCTCCAAAAGAGAGAAAATATACAAAAAAGGATGATGATGAAGGAATCAATAATACCCCCAATGACTACAACCATAAAAAAATTACAATCAATGATCCCCCCATAAGAGGGAAAGGGAGAGACTATATATCCCCACATAATGTACAATATCCTACAAAAATGGTGAATGCTTGAAGACAAAGCATATTCCAATTCCTCCAATCCCTAAAAAATAACATTTATCCCCTTGGGAACAAGATAAACCAAGTATAAATGCAGGAATGCTTCCTATTCTAGCTAGGAATTGGTAGGAAGTAGAATAAAAATGTATGAAGATGTCTTTGGAAACTACTAATATGTTTCCAAGTCCTTGGATGATGAGGATGCCAAAAACCAAATAGGTGCATGCACAATCACAATAGAAGGTGAAAAACAAGGAAAAAATAGAAATTGATGTTGAACTAGCTCTGAAGATGAAGATAAAGTGACAACAATTGTGCAATGACTACCATCAAATATGAGAGATAAACCCTCAGATTGGTCCTCCAAATTTGAAATGTGAGACTCTACAAACAAAGATATGATGTCTGATAAATAGGAATCCCAATCAAGAAGACAATTAGATACATAGTGCAATGACCTTTTGAAAGTTGTCAATGAATAAACAATATAAGATGAGTGTGTGATGTGAATTGGATGAGTAGGAGTTGTAGGATAAGTCTCTAAAACATCATTCAAGTTTTACATCATATTAAAACTCCTCTATGGTATCAACAACAAAGAGAAGTTTGTCAACATCATAGCGTGGAATGAGGCAATTTTTGTAGGATCATCTAGGAATGGAGGATTATGTGGATTTCCAAAATTCTCCCAAATCTTGGTCCAAATTGTGCATGGGCAACTAATTCCTAAAATCTTATTATAGGCCTCTTTGAATATTCACTCACTAAGACTAGAGCCTATCAATCTTATGATATGGTTATTCTTATTACTCCAAAATGATTTCTCCCATATTGTCTCTAGCTTAAGAATGAGTCCATAAAAAATGAAGCAAAAGATTGAGCCACCTGCAATGTGTTAGGATGCCTTTTTGCCAAGATTCATAATTATCCTTAGCCAAAATGATTATGGAAGGATGGGTTGCATAATCCATTATTAAAATAATGATAAATTTCTCAAGTGATGACATTAGAGTTCAATA
Source organism: Cryptomeria japonica (assembly GCF_030272615.1). Lineage (NCBI taxonomy): Eukaryota > Viridiplantae > Streptophyta > Pinopsida > Cupressales > Cupressaceae > Cryptomeria > Cryptomeria japonica. Next base: position 66,140,567 of record NC_081415.1, on the reverse strand, counting down.
CATGAAATGAGGTTGAAATGAAGTGATTATATCAAAATAACACCTTCCCAACATCTAAAATCTTCAAGTAATTCTTCAGGATACCCATTAGGTAAGAACTTAAACAAACATTTACTTGAGACAAAAAATTTGTAATGAGGTAGGTGGATAGCATACAACAAAGACTCGAGTTTACAGATGAACATTTCATTTACAAATATATGTATCAAAAGACTCTCTTTAAAGTAAATATACAGCTAAATGAAAATATATAAATTCCCTATTACAATTATGATATAAAAATATTCTAATTATACATCTAAACACTCTTCTTAATAATAAAGAGAAAATCAAATAAAATTAATATAAATATTTAAAATTCACCGTTACAACTATCACATATAAAAAAACCCTTCTAGGACCATAACACAAGGGTAGTTGAAATAAAAACATGACAATAAAAGTTGCATGAATGGCTAGATAGATATCCTTAATACCTTTCCAACTCTACAAGAATCACAAAAATTGGAGATCATGGCAAAAATTTATGAGCTTGGCAGCCAAAAAACAAGATCTGACTTAAATCAACAAATACTATTATCAAATAGAAAACATGAAACACATTTTTTGACAGTATCTTATTCACAAAAAATCAATGCTCTAGTGAAAATTTATGCGGGTTTGAAAAAAGCCCATATTTTGGCACTTGAGACCAAACTGGGTACTTAGGGGCTTATTTATGGTCACCCACATGACCATAGTCACACATTCAACAATTTTTTTACCGTCACCAATATGACAGTGCCACTAGGGTGGATTGGTTGGATGGCAATAGACTATAGGCTATGCTACTGAGCCCCATTTTCTCTTAGTGGTGGAGGTCAATGTGTTTGAGGTGAGGGTAACTACTAAGCAATACACCTCACACCACACATACACAAACAAAAAAATTCCAACCAAAAATAATAATTATAGAAACACATGATATAAATGCAATTCATATCAATATAAGACAACTATACACCAAAGTATGTAGCTAACGACAAGTATTGTATGACCAAGTGCAAAAATTGGAGATTAGGCCATCAATGAGGAATATGCACCAAATGAATAGAGAAATTCTGATCAGGAGGGGGAAGCACTTTTTTATGATAGTATGTTGATATAGTACATCCAAGTATGGATCCATACAAAATATGTCGACTATGCCAAAAAACCTTCAATTCCCACAAAAAAGTCTCTGAATTCAATGATTTGATAGTTGATCCTTAGGCTTTTGGGCCTTCTGAATTAAAAATTCAATTTCCTCTTGGATATGGAAACTTTATGCCCATTTGGAACCCTTATATATATAACAAAATTTGATGAAAGAAAGGCCAACTTGACTTTCTTTACGACACTAGCTTTAACTGTGAGGTCCTTGAAACCCTAATTTACACCCAAAAAAATTTAAGCTTGATGACATCCCTCAAATATTTGAAGGAATTTGCAACATTAGAGTTATGATACCATGTAAGAGTTAATGGTCAATCCCAATAACCCTAGGATCAGTTGCTAGACCAAATTTTAGCTTCCAAGAGAGAGAAAATGACAAGAATAGTTTGCTTCAACAATGTAAGATTGATTGATTGAATATTGGTTGAATATAAGATATACAATGAGATACCTTGGTTATAGAGACAAGGTTGATGGATAGGATTAGATAGGATGTTGGCATGTGTGTTATTCTCATGCATTGAGACAACTACCTCAACAAATTATAAAATGACCTATGTAACTAGATTAAATAAAAGTCGCAAAGATAAGATATGGTAAGATCTTATCTAGACAACAAAGACTTTATAGAATGACTAGCTAGGTACAACACCTTTACTAGGTACAAAACAAATTCACACCAACAATGTCCCAAATATGAATGCTCTCAAATTTAATATGATTGTTGAATTATTTTGTTTATTTCATACATTATATAAGCATGCAGGATCAATGAGAAATTGAGTAGGTAATGAACATTTTAAATTTCTAGTTACATGTAATGAACCATAGTAGTTGTCTTGTGGTATCTCATATTGAAGAAATGTATCCAATAAAGCAAGGAGAGCGGGGGGGGGGGGGGATATAGCCCTAGTGTTAACTATACCCACAAAAATATATAAATATGATGGATCATGGGATTTCATAAATAATAATTCATTACATCACTATCCATAGATACATCACCCATAATAATATCATTTTGTCCCTCAATATAAATTGTATAAAAGGGAAATAAATTAGTAAATATTCTAAAGCACCTACTTCCAGGTAATATTATAGGATTCCTTGTATTATTGACAACTTCAACATGGATCATGGTGTTATCAATAAGACCTTGCCCTTTAAATTTTAATATCATGCATAAGTGTGTTATTTCTCCTCACTCTATGAAAATTACGAAATGCTTACTTATTCTAGATCTTTGAGAGTAGATTATTGATCCAAGGGGTAGATAGGAGGAAGTGTAATCAAACTAGTCCCTATTAGACTTTGAAGCACATCATCCAAGGATTCTTGCAAATTTATGAATTTTCTCGAATAATTTTGCTTAGAATAAGGAAAAGTGGAAATAGTAGAAACTTGGTTCACATTTTCTTTTGAATTATAACCCTTCAAAAAATTATGTGATGTTAAATGAATTTTAGCCTATTGGTGAATTTAAATGGCTCACAAAGAGTGACATTACATGAATTTTGGCCTATTAGCTAAGTTAAATGGCTCACAAAGAGCCCACCATAAATGGGTTATCATTGACTTCAAAACCCTATGAGGCTCTAAAGGGATGAGGTCAAGATTGTATCCTTAGTGGTTTGGTAGAATGGATAAGTCTAGTTTCTTGGCATTAATCTATAAGAATTTGATTATTTAAATGTCATTTGTGTTTACAAAACCAACAAGTTAGTAAAATTATTTAAGATGTTTATCCTTAAAACAATAAAAATAACTATTTGATATTTAAAATTTAAAAGGGTAAGAAGGTTAGGGTGATAATCCATAACCCAAAGTAGTGACATTGTACTCTAGTGCACTATATATGGATTCAATGTGAGATGCTTTCAAACTACTTTAACAAATCAATGAACAAAATAGAAAAATACTATGCGTAGAAACAAATAACCAACCTTATAATCACAAACACACACACAAGAATAAGGTTGTATTATATAGAAACCCTCAAATGGTCCAAAACCTCCAATGAGAGTGATTAATATTCTTCATGAATCTAGAAAAGTGTGCTCTTAGTGTAATATTTTTGCTTTGATGGCATATGTGCCTAGATCAATCATTCTAAATTTTCTTTCATGGTTTTCTAACTTATTACTTGTAAATTCGTAACCCATTGGATAGACACAAGTCTTTAGTCCATCTAGCCAATCTCATACCATCATTTAAATCAAAATATTAAAATAATCATTTTGTTTAAATGGTCATTTTTTATGCACCCATGATTATCAATATTGTAATGGTGAAAATTAGGGTTTCACCCAATGATGATGTAAAACCCTTAATTTTTCTTTGGAACCACTACATTAAAGAGGGGTGAACCTAATAGATCTAGCCTCAAATCAACAAGGATAGGGCTAAGAACTCTTATTAGGTTCATTAGTTAAGATTTGATTCCCTCTTTTAAATTGAATTGTGAAAATGTTGAAATTAGGGTAAATGTGTTAAAATTGAAGTAAATATGCATGAACAGTGAGCTACGAACGTCAAACTGGGCCACGAACCTGGATCTAAGCAATATGAGAGTATTTAGATATGTTCCCAGAAGATTGTCCTGAATTGTCGAGACCAGAATACTTGTCACTCTAGTCCTCTGCACATTTTGTTGTTCAAAGGGGAACTTGTTTGTCTCTATGAATCATGTCGATCGTGAAATTTATAGCTTCACACTTGTTTCCTGCACATAAAAAAGAGAGGGAAAATTGTTGGGAATAGGGGTTTGCCTAAGTCAGACCCCGATTTGGAATCAACCTTGAAAGAAATATTGTAAATACTAAAATAAATAATGGAAAGGTATACCTCAAATTTGCAATTGTTGATGATGATGCTTTGCTTCTTGAATGCAATCACATGTGTTGTATGAAATGGCATGGACATGATAAAACCCTAATCACACACACATGCTTGCATATGAATGATGTGATTTTGCTCCACAATGGTTGAATGAAGAATATACAACCTTGAAGATCCCTGCAAATGCTTGATGATGAATGCTTTATGGATGCAAGGATGTTTGAATTGGTCGCTTAGAGTCTTAGGATTGCTTAGATGAAAATGAGTTGAGAAGGATACCTTATATAGGGATTTCATAATTGAAATCACCTTTAGGTTGACATAGAATTAATATATTTTCACATGAAGCTAAATTTGAATAGAATAAGACTACCCAATTATCCTCTCGAAATTCAGGGAAAAAAGCGTGAGACTAGAATGTTGGGCGCCCTTGTCCCACCAACTTTTTTTTTTGAATTTCTAGAGATGCGAGATATCATGATTCTAAAGCTAAATCCAACTCGGTGGCTCAAACCAAGATGTGTAGATATGAGAAATATGCTTTGAGAGTTGAAATTAGGGTAGGATTAAGGATAAATCAAGATAAAATGATAAAGGGCACACCTAGAATAAAGGGTTGAAATAAGAGTGTAATGATGTAATAAAGTGGAATAAGATCCATAATATTGAATTAAATATTAATTAATTACATTAAAGGTCCTATAATGCATAAATGAAAGAGAAATGCTAAAATAGGTGCTAGGAGAGTGTGAAATTGGACACACTAATAAAGGGTGTACAATTTATGATGCTACAAAATCATTCTTAAGTGAACATTTAATAGATATATTTCAAGTGGGTCATGCTTGTGCAATCACACTAGCTATAAAGGGGTTAGATGTAGCTAGTTTTTTTTTGTTCAATGACAATATTTGGGACCAAGACATCGTGTTGGATTTGGTTGCAACTGTTATTGATCGCATGTATTTCATGTACATTTGATACTTTTTAAGTTATGCCCCTAGGAATACCCTCCCAATTTTAAGTTGTGCTCAAAGCGTAGGAGATATAACCCACTTTCATCTAGAGTTGACATTTAACCCTCCATAATATATTAATGAGCTAATTTCACTTGAATGATGACAACCCTCGCCTTATGAGTGAGATTTGACTCTAGAAAGTAGAGTAGTATTTTTGAGACCCAACACATTACACCTTCATATAATGTAGGGGATCTACACCAATTAAGTCATAATTAAATTTTCAAATCATGTTCAAATTATAGTTTTCAAAATCCTAAATATTCTTAAAGCGTTAAGAAAATATATAACTATTTTCAAAAGGTCATAATAGATTTCCTAATAAATACAACCACATAGGGGAAGGGTACCAGTAGTGGACACCTTTTTGTCAACCCAACCCCCCAGTACTAGATTGCAAAGGAGCCTAACAAATTGATAATGAAAAGTTCATTAATGAATATCACATGTACTAATAGTGGATATTTTTGCACAAATGTCCCAATAGTGGTGCATAAATGGGCTAGTAGTGGTGCACAAATGGACTAATTATAGTAAAAAAATGTCAAAAAAGGTGATCTACTACTGGGGCATTTGTCCACCACTACTACAAATTTTGAGTTATCTACTTTTAGTGAAAAGGAGTTCATGTATGGGTAGACATTTTGAAATGACCACTTTTTGACCTTTCGACACATAACGATTTCCACAGCGTGTATCATCACTACCCAAAAGTTGGATCCTTAATTATAAGCAGTTAAGTCGTATATGGAGACAAGCAAAAAAAATAAATTGAAATCTGATGTACGGTTTGAGAGTTCTATGTGCGCGAAGTTAGCTATATCCACTACTGGTACCCTTCCCCTAGTTATCTCTTAATCACTTTGCATTTAATGTGAATCAAATATTTTTCAATCATGAAGTTCTCAATTCAAATATCATACACAAATTTAAATAATCTTGATGCAACTTAATATAATTTTATCATTCTTTAAGCATGCATTTTAAGGCTATGTTATTTGCCATGATATATTTTTTAAGTTTATTTAAGCAAAGACAATGTAATGAAAAATGATTAAGCTTGACCATTCAAATAGTGAATTCATTTTAGAGTGATGATATATCTCATTTATTTATTTTGTATTGAACAATGTTGAATTAAGATTGAATAAATAATTATAAAAGTTGTGAAAAACCGATATACTGATTAGAACAAAACGACAATAGTCATAAAAAATAAAATCAAAACAAACAAACATATACATACCATATTCACAATTATTATACAAACTTTTCCAACAACATCAATGATATGCATAACACTCATTAAACAAAACCTATTTAGTTCTCACAATATCCAAAATTATATAGAGAAAAAACCAAAAGAGGAGTCCTAGATTGAATGCATGGTGTCATCTCAATAACCTCATTTGTTGTCCTTTCTCTTTCCTATTTTAAAAGACATTGCAAACTTTGATGGAGTGACATTAATCTGTCCATGAAAACTTTTGTCAATTTTGTTTGTAATGCATATCCCCACGCTGTTGGGATTTACAATATATACACGGCACCTCTATTGATTGTAATGTTTTTGGCTTTTACAATCCCTAAGTAATATGTCTCCATTTTTAGGGGCATAAATTCCTCATTTTTACCATCAACATAGAAATGGGTGTTTGTTGTCATTTTCTTAAATATAAGAAGGAATATCAAGGAATGCATAAATTTGTGATCCCATTGATAAAAACAAAAAACAATAGATAAAATTTGCTTCCACCTAGTTTATCCTAAATATCATCAATTTAATGAATTCTAACTATATTAACAAATTCCAAGCTGGTTTTGGGTGGCTCGAGAAAAAGGGCGTTGACATAGATAAAGGAAATATTACACAATCTCTTTGTAAAGATTCGCTTAACTATACTTTATAATTTTTTTAATAGGAAAAAGGTATATATCTTTTCTTTTATTGGTGTAAGAAAGGTACAATAGAAGAAACTCTTAGGAATTCTCACCACCTAGGGTGAAAAGGAATTAATTATGGAGGATTTGTAGATGATACAAGAGAGTTTGGTAGAGTTTTTTTACATGAAGATAGAGGTAATAAGATCAATAATGAAAAGTTTGGTCCTTTGTTTCTCAAAATAATATAAGATTATAAAAAGAAAAAAAAATTGGTTAAAAGATTAGCTGCGAGTAAATTTTTGTTGGGATTTTTTTACTTATTTTTCATTGAGTTCAAGTATTTTCATTTAAAAAAAAATATTAAAATGAAGACTAAGATAAAAAATTGGTTTAATATTTGGTTAATCTCTTCCTCTACCATAATGTCCAGGTTCTCCTAATCAACATGATTTTAGTTGTCTTTCCTATCTACAAGATGAGTATTATCAACGTCGAACCATGTTGAAGATGAAACAACTATTTTGGAGATTTATATGGGTAGGGAGGAAGAATGATAGTAAGAGAAATGCTAATTCAATAAATAGAGAACATTCAATTAGGATTAAGAAGAAGGAGGTTTGGTTTGTGTGGCCTCCATGAAGATAAAAAAGATTTGGTTGCCAAGTTTCTTTGGCAATTTGGTGTAGGAGCACCTAATAGACCTTCATGCCTTAATGAGGCCATGATGCAATATCCTAAGGGTTTTGAGTTCATTTTATGTAATAAGGTCAATAATGACCACTCTTGATGTAATAAGTGTCTTTGAGGTCCTTAGATAGGGTTTTGAGTCATAATGAGGTCATATTGACAAGATTGTCAAAAATTGTCAAGATATCAAAAATGTGTGTCAATGAGTCATGTAAGGTATTTTATGATGTATAAGGGTATTTTTGATGTAAATGGGACCCATTTGAATCACTATGGAGTCATGGAAGTCATAGATTAGGTCTATGTTCATTTTGAGCAAAAATTGTCAAAGTTGACAAAAAAAGTTGTCATACAAATTTTTAGTTTGTAAGGGGTGATTAGACATGGTTTGTCCCAAATAAGTTATGAGGGTGGTTGTAACCTTATGAAGGCTTGAAAGGCATTATAAAAGCCTTGTAAATGTTTGGAGATGGTTGTTGTTCAATGTGTTGAAGAAGAATATCAATAAAATTTGTGATTTCCTGCACTTTCTTGTGTGTTTAAGACGTAACAGTCTGATATTTATTGCTTTTCTTTGTAAAAAATGATTAATTTGCATTGGAGACTCATTGGGGATGAAAGATGATATAATCCTCTCCAGTTTGGTTGTTTCATTTATTTTGGTTGAGTTTTGTGAGAGATCTAATAAATTTTGTAAAACACTGTCAAAACCCTACTAGGATAAATAATGAGAAAATAAAATGTATTACACCTCCATTCCACGTTGATCAAATTCCTAATCTTGGTGGAATGGAGGGAACTTATATGTATTTTGTTTTTACTTTGCTTGGAGGAAACCATGAATGATTTTGGAACGTGCTATAGGAGTTGGAAGGTATTATTTTGGGTGTCTCAGTCTGCCTTGGCAGAGGTTTGATGTCAAGTTGGATTAAGAATTGAAAAGGTCAGGGTTTGAAAGGTTGATGAGAGGTATAAAAGGGTGTGAGGAGGTGTCACCAACATATCTTAAGTGGCTAATAACCATTAGAACCAACCTATCGTCAAGGGTCTATGACTGTCTCAAAGAATGGGCCTTGACTATCACAATTTGACAGTGAGTTGAATTAATGTAATAGCAAGGTTGGGATGAGTTTGGAATTGAAGTTTGGTGTTGGTAGGAGGTTTAAGGAGGTCTATTCTCATCTGCATTAATTTCTAATAGTATTGAGGGGAAGGAGTGGCTTACAAAGAATGATTGTCCAAAACAAGACATGACTGTCCCTACATGGAGTTAGGTTGTCCTAAAGATAATAAATATGCAACAAATGTTGTTGAATCCCTTAGGGTGGATGGGGGGTGTACAAAGGTGATTTGGTCAAGGAAGAAGAGTCTTCAAGGGTTCCATGAAGTACTTGGTTTGGGGTTCTATTGCAAGTTGTGAGTTGGCATTAGAGGAAGAGTGGAAGTCCTATTTGGGGGTAGTCCTAGTTGAGTGATTAGTAAGGAGTTTGAAGGTGTTTGAGAGTTGTGGAGCATGGTTTGAGGTTCAAGATGGTTTAATATGTATGGAAAAATGTGTGTGAGAAGTTGGTTAAGGCATTGAGAAGCTTGGATGTGTTTGGGCTATCGTAGCCTTGTGAGTGGATTAGGAGCCTTGTGAGTGGATTTGTGAAGTCATTGAAAAGTTATACCTATTGGATAGGTGAGGTGGGAGAAATAAATCTCCCCAATATGGTTTTGGTGAGGATGCTCTGCATCATATTGGTATCAGAACTAGCAAGTAGATCAAGTGAAGATAGAGAAGTTGAAGGATTTGAAGCCATCATGTAGGAGGTTGAAGAAATGAGAGAAAGGTCTGTCAAGTTGAAGGAGACAACTCAGAGGCAATCCATATTTAGGACAAATTGCAAATGCCAAGGCAATGTAGGATAATTATTGATAATGGTTCATTTGATAACATTGTTTCAATGGAAATGGTTGAAAAACTAAATTTGCCTAGAAAACCTCATGAAACACCCTACAAAGAATATTGGGTGAATGATAATTAGTGGGTTGATGTTAGAGAACAAGCATTTGCGGATTTCAATATTGGTTCATATCATGATATTGTACTTTGTGATGTTATGCCTTTGAAGGATTGCCATTTTATATTGGGTAAAGTTTGGTACTTTGATAGATTTTCATTACATGATTGTAGGAAGAATACATATACCATTGACAAAGATGGAGAAAAGTTTGTGTTAATTCCATTGCAACATGTTGAGGCATCAAAGAAGGTGGAAAGGATAGGGCTGATTGGAAGAAGAGAGTTCCTAATACATGAGGAACATAAATATGAAGATGAGGCACAAGTAAGAGTTTGTTCAATGAAGGATGATGGTGTTTTGGAGCAGATAACCATGAAGAATGAAGAGATTTGGGACATGAAGATGCTTGGGATAGAGATCCTAACAAGGAAAGAGGATAAGGACATGAGAAAAGACAATAAGTTGCAGAATTGGGATAGTGAAGACACAAAGGAAGAGGTGAGTTATCTACTAAATGGACAAGAATGCAAGGTGCAATAGATAGTTGATGAAGAGGATAGTGAACCTATTGGCAAGGAGGTTCTAAAAACTGAGATAAAGGTAAAGGACAGAGGTATTGAAGATGACAACAAAGAAACAAGTCTTGAAGGGCTTGAAGATGGTAAGAAGGTCATTATTGGGATTGTGTTGTGTCCATTAGAGATGGGAAAAGACATAGGACAACAAGGCGCCACTATGAGAGTGGGTTATGAGGTGAAGATACAGTGATACAAGTGGATAATGAGTTGGAAGTAAGTGAGAAGGTGTTCCAAATGGAATGGCATGTAATGGAGAATAAGTTGGTTGAAGTAAACCATGATGAGAGCATGACAAGTAGAGGTAATGAGATTGTTAAAGAGCTGAAAGTTGTAGTCACCATGAAGGGTGAATATGAGAAGGTAAAGACTGAGTAAAGGGTCTCAACAAGGAAAGAGACTAAGATTGAAAAGTTGATTGTGATGGGCCACGAGAAGGCTAAAGAGTGTGTGTGGTCTCCAAGTGAGATAGAAAAGAGAGGATATGCTGATGTCAAGGAAGTAAGTTGTCTTTGGTTGGTAAAATTAGTTGTGATGTAAATGTATACTATTTTAACTTTGATTCCAATCATAAGGAAGTTGGTAATGATTGTGAGGAGGAACGGTAAGAGGCAGATGGTGTTAGGAGCTTGTCATTGCTTGTTGATTTTGTTGATTTTGTTGATGAATGCTAAACCAAAGGTAAAAATGAAAGAAGACAGTCAGGGTACAGGTTGTTTTGTCATGAAGGAAGTTGAAGGACAAATTGGAAGCAGATGGAAGAAGGAAAATCGAAGTTCAGAGGTGCAGATCCAAGTTGGTAGAGCAAGCATGAAGGATCCAAGTAGCCAAGCAAGCATGAAAGTTCAAGAAGAGGATATGTACAAGCCTAAAGTGAAGATGAGATCATTTAAAGGATGGAGAGGAGCATCTAATCAAGTTTTTTTTTGTAGGTACAACAGTTCCAAGAAACTTGGAAAGATTCCAAGATTGGGAGTATGGTGCAGGAGCACCTAATCGACCTTCATGCCTTAATGAGGCCATGCTGCAATATCCTAAGGGTTTTGAGTTAATTTTATGTAGTAAGGTCAATAATGACCACTCTTGATTTAATAAGTGTCTTTGAGGTCCTTAGATAGGGTTTTGAGTCATAATGAGGTCATATTGACAAGATTGTAAAAAAATGTCAAGATATCACAAATGTGTGTCAATGAGTCATGTAAGGTATTTTATGATGTATAAGGGCATTTTTTATGTAATTAGGACCTATTTGAATCACTATGGATTCGTGCAAGTCATATATTAGGTCTATGTCCATTTTGAGCAAAAAATGTCAAAGTTGACAAAAAAGTTATGCAATTTTTTAGTTTGTAAGGGGTAATTAGACATGGTTTGTCCCAAATAAGTTATGAGGGTGGTTGTAACGGTATGAAGGCTTGGAAGGAATTATAAAATCCTTGTAAATTTTTGGAGGTGGTTGTTGTTCAATGTTTTGAAGAAGAATATCAATAAAATTTTTGATTTCCTGCACTTTCCTATGTGTTTCAGATGTAACAATATGATATTTACTGCTTTTCTTTGTAAAAATTGATTCATTTGCATTGGACAATCATTAGGAATGAAAGAGGATTGAATCCTCTCCAGTTTGATTCTTGTTTCATTTATTTTGGTTGAGTTTTGTGAGAGATCTAATAAATTTTGTAAAACATTGTCAAAACCCTACTAGGGTAAACAATGAGAAAATAAAATGTATCACACCTCCATTCCATGTTGATCAAAGGCCTAATATTGGTGGAATGGAGGGAAATTTTATGTATTTTGTTTTTACTTTTCTTGTAGGAAACCATGAATAATTTTGGCACGTGCTACAGGAGTTGGAAGGTTTGATTTTGGGTGTCCCAGTCTGCGTGGACAGAGGTTTGATGTCAAGTTGGATTAAGAATTGCAAAGGTCAGGGTTTGAAAGGCTGATGAGAGGTCTAGAAGGGTGTGAGGAGGTGTCACCAACATATCCCAAGTGGCTAATAACCATTAGAACCAACCTAGCCTCAAGGGTCTATGACTGTCTCAAAGAATGGGCCTTGACTGTCACAATTTGATAGTGAGTTGAATTAATGCAATAGCAAGGTTGGGATGAGTTTGGAATTGAAGTTTGGTGTTGGTAGGAGGTGTAAGGAGGTCCACTGTCATCTGCATTAATTTCTAAGAGTATTGAGGGGAATAAGTGGCTTATGAAGAATGACTGTCCAAAACAAGACATGATTGTCCCTACTTGGAGTTAGGTTGTCCTAAAGACAATAAATCTGCAACAAATGTTGTTGAATCCCTTAGGTGGATGAGGGGTGTAGAAAGGTGATTTGGTCAAGGAAGAAGAGTCTTCAAGGGCTTCATTAAGTACTTGGTTTGGGATGCTATTGCAAGTTGCGAGTTGGCATTAGAGGAAGAGTGGAAGTCCTATATGGGGGCAGTCCTAGTTGAGTGATTAGTAAGGAGTTTGAAGGTGTTTGAGAGTTTTGGAACATGGTTTGAGGTTAAAGATGGTTTAATATGTATGGAAGAATGTGTGTGAAAATTTGGTTAAGGGATTGAGAAGCTTGGATGTGTTTGGGCTATCGTAGCCTTGTGAGTGGATTTGTGAAGTCATTGAAAAGTTATACCTATTGGATAGGTGAGTTGGGAGAAAGAAATATCCCCAAGATGGTTTTGATGAGGATGATTTGCATCACAATTGGTTTCTTGATAGATAGTAGGCTACCTTATTGGCCTAAAAATATAACTTTTGGGTTTAAATGATTTGGTTGTTGCTTCTTTTGGAAAGAGATCCCAGATCTCAAAGAAATTCAAAGTTGTCCTTCTTCTATTTTCTCAATACATTTATTGGTTGCTTAGTAATTCTAAAAAGATTGACTCTCTTAAAGATAAAATCAGGGGGAAATTCAAAGCTTAGATCTAATTTCAGCTTTGAGAATGACTTGCCCATTACAATTGTCAGACTATTAAGTCAAGCTATGGACTTTAGATGCCTTCCTAAAATTAAAGATTGAATTGATCTAGGCATATGTTTAAACTTTACAATCGATTGGAAAGATTTATCCCATTTAATGTAGGAAGACCAAATCCTTCTTAATTCTTATATTAAGGATATTGTTTTATGGGGAAAATTATATGCCTCTAGTGCTTAGTCCTCAAAGGATACAAAGTGTTAATAGGAAGCTTTCCCAGTATGGATAGGTGAAGATACATTTGGCACAAAGGCCCATCATTTCAAATATTAATTTATTTCTTTTCATTTTGGTTATGTTAGTGACCGGAGTTGTAGGTCCCAAAATTCCTAAGGCTAGATCTTATCCTAAGCACCAAGGTGTCAAACATGAGATAAAAAACACAAACCTATGATTAGGATGATTACCACAAACACTTATTGAGGGCTTCTGTAAAGTGTTGCAATAGATATCACTACAAGAAGCTAACATTTACCCTATTACAATGCATAATCTACCTCTATTTCAATTGTCACTTTGTACTTATATGTTGGTTTACAATATTTAAGGTCAAGCACCTTTTTAAAGTAGATGATTAGTCATATAAAAATTAAAATATAGATTTTGATATATCTATAATTATTGTACATATTTAGACATGGGATTGGGTGAAACTAGTTATAACATAAATTAAAGTGATGTTAAAAATCGATTGTTTTAGGTGTACATTATGGGATGATAGGGATGTAGAATGAATATAAAACTAGTGCCTTTATCCAATTGGATAATGGATACAACAAATTTATTCAAATATGTAAATATTTGAAACCAATGATGATACCTTAATGAAGATATTATATAACAACATATCTTTTAAAATCCATGATAAAATATAGGTTCTAACATACATTCAAACCTGTTGTTTGGTTGAGGGTGCATGCTAACCCTCCTCATAGTTTGAATCTTTAGCCTAGTTGGTGCAACCAACTTGGTTTATATTAATTATATCTTAAGTGTTTGGCTGGTTCTTCCTATTGGTGTTTGCTAGCTTTTGTTGGCTTTTGTCGGCTCAACTTTGTGTGGGCTGCTGGTTTTCCTGGTTAATTTTTTTGGCAGCGTTGTTCTTTGGGTTCCAGATCCTAGTAAAATCTGAGGGTTTCGAGTCCCTCCAAAACCTGCTGTAAGGGGTTTCAGGTCCCCTCAAAACCTGTTTTTCCATAATAAAAAACATACATTCAAAAAGTTATTTTAGATGTTTATATATTATTTAAAGAGTCTACTTCCTAATTCGTGAGTATAAGTATACATGCATTTCCTTTATTATCCTAAAATATACCTTGCAGAAACTTTGCAATTATTTTGCAATCATCTATCTAGGTAAATAATCAACAACATATCAAGAAATACATACCATGCATATGCTCATTCATTCAAACTTAGGACCTATTTAGTTTAATTTGAATCAAACAAGAAATATTTCAAGTGACAAAGGAATAGAATCCAAGGGCTGCTTGAATCTCTTGGAATAAGAGTTAGTCAAGCATACACCTCCTTTCTGGTTTCTATTCTAATGTTTAATGAATGAGGGTTTGACCCTAGTTGACTTGATAACTAGTTTAGTCCATCCCTTTTTCATCTTAAACAATTATTAATACATGCATTCAGAGAAACTTTGATTGACAACTTTCTTTTTTTGTATGATTTGTACCATGGGTGCTCTAATTCATTTATAATTCTTATATATGATTTCATAGAATATTTGATTTTTATTCTTACAAGTCATTGTGGGATTATACTAATTTAGCACCAAGTGAATATTATGTAGCACCATGCATATTTCTTACCATGAGGTGACATGTTTTTTAACTTTGTTGAGAGTTGACACTTTGTTTCACCAAAATAATAAAAAAAGTTCAATATATTGACATTACTTATATTAGGTTTTGAAATAGTTATTTTGCATACACAACTCATCAATTTGCCTCCTATCAAGATCATTGATCCATCTAAACATGTTATAAAGAATCACATTGCTTATTAGATTTATGGTTATCATTTAATACATGGAAATACTATGGGTAGATGTAAGTCACTCAAGCATATAATTTAAAATCTTATTGATAAGAAGGCAATACAAATTGAGGACATTAAAATGGTTATATGTGTATGCCTTTCACAACTCATCATGATAGAGAGGATTTTTCTAATGTTAGTGACAAAAGCATCTACATCTAAGCACATCATGAAGAGAAAGATAATATCTATATACAAATACATATCAATAGAACAATATCTAGTGAAACCCTTAAATATAAACATAATGAGAGTCAAAGTACTCATAAGATCCTACAAACTACTCACCAAGAACTACACATGGTTTTATTTAGATATTTCAAGCTACATACATCTATGATGATAATAATTATGGGGGGTGAAGTACGTGGGCACATTTCTTAGCTTTCATCCTTCAAAGACAGTTTGATTTTGTAGGTGTGTATTTATTTTCTTTTGCTAATCTTATCTTAGATTTTTTGTGCTCAAATTTGATCATGCTTATGATTCATTTGTATATACAATGACATGTTATAATGCTTTATTTTTATTACATCCCACTCGTCTTCCTTGAATTTTGTTTGTACCTTAAAGGAAATAAATTTTTTTAGGGGTGACATAATTACTAATAATTTTAAAAATGTATATGTAGTTCATAGGTGGAAATGGAACATTTTTCTAACCGATCTATTTCTAATTGTGATTGCATTTTTTTCTACTTTGGTGTGGTTGAGTCTTATATATTCTCATACAAATTAAAGTGGTTGTAAAATGTAATAGTGAAAAAGTGCATGACCTACACTTTTACCTTTCATTTTATGCTATCTGTTTATTTGTTCAAAAATTATTTGTGCTCCCACAAGCTCTATCTCTAAGTGACCATAAAAATAGAACTAATCCATTGCCTAATCATGTATTCACCTCCCAAATTTAAATTCATTCCCACATATTTGACCCAATTATTTTCACACACACAAATTTTACTATATGTTTGAATTTCAATTTCTCGTGAAACCCAAGCTATCCACTTTTCAACTAACTATCATTTGCCAACTCCCATATTAATTTTTTAATTTTGTGTGTCTATATACAGTTTAAAAAGACATGAATCATTAGGTAATTTTTCATCAACCCATTCGTTCTCTAGATCTATCATACAAGATTAAAGGGGATCTTTATCTAACCAAATCGTTCTTAGAATCACTCTAACCCCCTTTCACAACACTACTTTGTATTAATACATGTTTATTACATTTCCTATTTGTTGAATACATTTTGGAACCCTTATTTGACACTATAGCTTTTCATCACCCATATATATTTATATTCCATGTTGTGATATTTAATTTACCCTCACTAGGATAGTTATTGATGCATTCATTACATGTTGTCTTCTTCACTCATATAGAAAATATTGAATCAAACCAAGGGATTTCTATAAGGAGAAGGTCCTCACTCAACAAGTTTACAAAGGTTGTTTGAATATTGTCAATCGTTTATTTCAAGTAATAAACAAATTGATAGGTGTGAATGATTTGATTTCCACCCATCAAATTCTAAAGACTTTTTGGAAGGTACGGTCTTCTTAAAATCAAAGACATTGATTAAAAGATAAGTCATGCATGTAGACCCATGCATCACTTTCATAATTTGTCCATCTTATGCCATGTGATGTTACTTGTTAGAAGCTACCTCAACTATATTGAAGTCACCCTTATTGAATCCATGTAGTTCATCTAAAAGTGACCAAAGTTGGACTAATTTGGTAAAATTAGTCCAACTTTTGAATTGGTGCAAAAAGAGTCATAAAGTTAGTTGAGTGTACTATGATGTTAGTGCAACCACACTTCTCCTTTTCCAAATGTCATTCTCTCCCAATGGAACCCTTGTTCTAGATTGCATATTTAGCACTCTCTGATCCATTTTCAATCGGAGAGGGGTCTTCATAACTTAAAATTGGGAAATCTTATTTTTTTCTAAACATAGTTGCTTCTTCACAAGCCCATATTGTCACACATCTAACGTGTTTGTAATCTTGTACCATCTTTGAGAGGTGTTTTATGTTATATTTCTTAGTGGACTAATGCAATCACTTGCACTTGTAACATGTTAAAAGTTTTATACCTTGCAATTTCAATTTTTGTAGCATTTATCTCCATAACATATTATATGGACCACTTTGACTATGATCTTAGTCACTTTCTTGATTTGAATTTCAATGCTATGTTTTCATATTTGTTTAATTTCAATTTGATGTTTCCTCACATACCTTTCACTTTCTAATATTTTATTACTTTTGTATCACACTAGACCTTTTCAAAATTACATAAATATCTCTAAAATGACAGAAATAACCCATCCATATAATAAATAAATAAATAAACAAATAATCTCATAAATAACTAAAATCCAACCATAAATATTCTAACAAACAATTAAACATTATATTCTACTTTTTCTAGAACATTCGAAGAATTTATGACTTTAAAAAAAGCAATATGAAATATTTTCAAGTGGTTTTCTTGAAACACTTTTTTTTATTCCCAAAATTAACACTTATATCAAACCTCCTTTCTATCAAATGCACTTATATTTTTCTATTCTTATTCCTTCCATTTCGGACAATTCTATTATTATATTCTCCCTACTATTATTATTATTTTTTGGCTGTTCTAATGTTCGAGTGGCATTTTTAGGTGATATCTTTAAATATTTTTGGTATCATATTCTTCTACAGAGTCATTTCTATTTTTCATACATGATAGTATTTGTCATTTTATTGGAATAATTGTTTTTTTATTATTTTATATTTAAATTTTAACTTTTCAATCTATTTGTTTCTTAATTTTTTAAAAAATTTTACATTATAACATTATCATTTTTTATTTTAAAATAATTTTTTTCAAATTTGAAACATTATTTTTAAAAAGTTAAAATAATTTGAATTATTATTTATTGATATAATTCTTTTTTTTTTTTTTTTTGTAGATAAAGATATATTTTACTAAAGATATATTCGACAAGAAGAGGCATCTATCTTAAACTTATAAATCTGAAATAATAGTTTCTTAATTTTTAAATTTTATTTGTAGTTATTTTCTATTTTATGTCTTTTTAACTAATTTTTGCACGAATTATTATTTAAAATAGAGCTATTTAGTGTTCTATTAAACTCCTTAATTTGTCTCTACTCATGTGTTATCCCTATACTTTCATAATCCTTTCATACCCATGCATAGACTTATTGTTTATAGTAACCCTTTCTTTGATGATGATTAATCCTTCATTAATAATTCAAATTTTTTACTTGTCTAAATATTATATTTTCATACCCATTTGATCTCTTATTGGATGCCAAGTTTCTCCTCTTCTCACCCTAACTATAATGATCCTCTTCTTAAATTGGATTACACTTTAGTGCATGGTTATTATACTTCCATTGCTAATCTTTTTTTCTCATGCCTTTGATCATTTTATTATAAGTGATGACAAGTCTCATGATTGTATTGATCCTTTCTATTTTCAAGATCTAGATCCTTCTCTTATTCTCCTCCTCATTCTCTTTCCTTTGGGGATAAAATTAATCTCAAGAACAAAATTGACCATACTAGCACATTGATTACATCCTCAATAATGTATCACCAACCTCCTCATATAGTGTACCAGGTCCATTGATCATCCAATTCATAATTACTTATTCATTTCTTTTTTCTTTAAAATAAGTCACCTCATTGGCAAAAAATCTCTCGATTTCACTTACCCACCTTATTTACCCACTACTCCTTTCATTCTATTTCTATTTTTGGAGACATTCCAATATATTTTGTGTGACCCCCTTAATATAAGCTACGTTCATCCACTCTATCCAAACATAAATGAAGATCCTACACATAGCTTATATATCCTACCCAATTTTTGGAATCTCAATTAATTACTCTACCTTATTCTATACACAATACATTTCCTATGCATAATTAATTAACACTTCTATATTATGTATATCATAGGGTGAAAGGCCATCTTATCTATCAATATTATGAATTAAAAGATCATATATAATGTTCATGACATTGATTTTTTAGATGAACCCAAGAAATTTATGACACACTTTTCACCTATAATAGACAATGTTATTGAATATGAATCTTTTACCACATTTAATTCTCCCATAGCTTATATTTCCATATATGTGGATTCCATTTTCATTCCCAAAGACTCTTCTATTCTTATTTCTACTACATCTAAAGCACTTTCCATGCTACATGCGATCTTTTGATGAAACTACATAATGATTGGAATGTAACTCACATAACATCACCCTCAAATTCACATACCAAATGTGTAATAGGCTAGGTCCAATAGCCCACACACTACTCTAGAAAAAAGAACATGCCATGAAATTCCTAAAATAGCCTTATCTGGTCCCAATGATCATCTACATTCTTCCTCTAGTGAGAACACATTACAAACCTTTGGCACATTAAACCAAAAAAGAAACATACTTAATTTGTGAGGAAGTTAAGAAGTGGAACAACTTCCTACACTAACCTTGAGAGGAGGGTAATGGATTTTTTTTAATAGATCGTTATAATAGTTACAAAAAATTAATAGAAATAAACATAAATAACATGCATACCACAACACAATGATTTATGTGGGGAAAACCCTTTTGGGAGAAAAACCTCACACTCCAAAAGCCGCTCAATATATTATTCAGGAATCAATAACATATTACAATATACTTGTAGATAAAGCTTATCACAGGAGTATCACCAACTAGAGATTCAGAGGTAAATCAATAACCATAAGACTCTTACAAACAACCTCTATTTCACACACCTCATATATAAGAGATACAATACATGAAACTGTCAAATGATATTACAAAACAATGGGCTAAAACCACCCAATAACGTGGAACCGACCTTATCTCCTATATAGATACCCTATGATGTGCCAAAACACATATCAACATGTGTTCCTCCCTTTTACAACTCATTTATGTGTCCAATGCATTTTTATGTTTTCTATTTCAGGAGACCAAACATCTGGAGGCCATAAGTTGCGATCCAGGTGTCCGATTGACGAACTGTTTGAAGCATAAGAAAGATCACGAAGTGATCTATCACCTCGTAACCCTCTATGCTAGTTATGCCCACTTTTCAAGTCTTTTTAGAGAATCTAAAGTCCTCAAAATTAAATTTAAACCTTTCATCGCAACCTTCCAAAACAAAAACTTTAATATCTTCAAATCTAGTTATGATCTTGTAATGAAAATTTGCCAACATGCTTATCTAGCCAATCTGAAGATTCAGGGAAAATTTTCAACCAATTTGTTGCCAAATAAAAAAAATTATTATAAATAGTAACCTTATGTAAATGCAAGGTTGAGACACCATTCTCCCAACATTCTCCCACTTGTCAAACACCTTGCAAGAGAAAAGGGAGTATCTACACAATAAATTAATTGCTAGGGGCCATGAGGCCCATAGACTCCAAACACCATCTAAAATTTTGTGTGCTCATAGCCTTAGTTAAAGAATTTGTAACATTCATCAAAGTCTCTAACTTAAACAGCTTCACCCTGCCATCTTCAATTATATCTTTGACAAAATGATACTAACCATCAATGTGCTTGGTCTGGGCATGAAATATTGAGTTCTTAGCTAGGTAGATCACACTTTGACTATCACAATAAACTGTCACTACACCTTGTTTTATTCCAATATTTGAACATAGGCTTTTAAGCCAAATGGCTTCTTTACAAGCATGAGTAGTTGTCATATACTCTATTGTCATAGTGGACAAAATAATCACAATATATCACTTACTCATTCAACTAATTGCACCACCAAATAAAATAAACACATAAGCACTGGTGGATATTTGGCTATAAATATCACCTACCCAGTCTGAATCCACATAACCATGAATATCAAGGGAAATCACATCTCCTACCAAATTGTCATGATAACACAAAGAATACTCTAAGATACTTTTAAAATATCTAAAGACTCTTTTAACTGCATCCCAATGAACTTTACCAAGATTAGACATATATCTGGAAATAACTCCCACTGCTTGAGCAATGTCTAGTCTAGTATAGACCATAACATACATCAAACTTCCAACTGCACTCTGGTAAGGGACTTTGCTCATGTCTTCCATCTCTGGTGGAGATGTAGAAAAATTTGAAACAGATAATTTTCCAACTGTAAAAGGAGCACATAATCGTTTGCATCCTGCATGTTGAACCTCTACAAAACTAAACTCACATACTTACTTTGGCCTAGACATAGCTTTTTGTTCACTCTACCTCTTCTAATCTGCATCCCAAGAATGTGTTTTGCTGCATCGAGATCTTTCATTACAAATTTATAACAAGTTGAGAATTTAGTTCTAAAATCATGCTTTCCCCTTTACCAATCCACAATGATCTGATTTAGAATGCTCAAATCCCAAACTCAACACATATGTATCAAATTTCTGGTACCACATCCTAGGGCTCTATTTGAGGCTATAAAAATATTTATTTATTTTATAGACCAAATTACTTTTACCTTTTACCACATAGTGCTCTGGCCATGTCATATAAATATCCTCCTCGAAATCACCATGAAGGAAAGCAATTTTCACATCCATTTGCTCAACTTCTAAAACATGAGTAGCAATAATAGAAAGCAAAAATATAATGGATGTCATTTTTGCAACAAGAGAAAATTTCTCACCATAATCAACGCCCTCAATTTAAGAGTAGCCTTTCGCAACCAACCTTGTTTTACGCTTCTCAATACCTCCATCTGAACCAATCTTTTTCTTGAACACCCATTTACAACCAACGGGTTTTTGTCCTTCATGCAATGGCACAAGATCCTATGTATCATTCTTTTTTAAAGCTGTAATTTATTCTTCCATATAAATCTTCCAGGATTCTTCACCATTCATACACAATGCCTCTTCTATAGATCTCGAATACCTTTCAGGTGGTTGTCTATGTCTTATAGACCTTCGAACAAGCTGTGTTGGAGGTTCTTCCTCCTCTTTTGAAGATTCAAAGATAGATGACCTCTCCTCAACTTCTTACTTATCTAGGGGTTTCGATTCAACTCTTTTAGGCATAGAACGGAATTGAATCACATCTTCCTATTTAGTCTGTTCTGGTTGCAATATAACAGAAGTGGATTTAATTTCTCTAAAAATAACACTTCTATTGTGAATTACCTTTTGTGCAATAGGGTCCTAAAACTTGATGGTATGATGAAAGAATAAGTATCCAGTAGATTATTGAGAGGGGGGGTGAATCAGTAAATAGAAAAACTGATACAAACTTTCCCAATCTCAATATCAATCACACAAAGTAAACTTATCAATGAAATAACTTTGTCAAGATAAAAACTCATAAGAAAACTGGTTGACTGTTATAGCAACTTAACAGTAAACAACTTTAAACTTGTAAACATCCAAATGCTTTATCATATGTTAACAGACTTCATTTCACAATGCTTCTGGATATCATGCCTTATCAGAATAGTTAAGCAGTTAATCAAATCAACCATAAGATCATAACCATAAAAACATTCACCACATGACACAAGTATTTTTGACGTGGAAACCCAAAAGGGAAAAACCACGGTGAGATGAGAATCATAAGATAACTATCTGAACTCTTCTGAAGTTTGCCCTGTTAGGAGCCAAGCCTGTTAAAGCTTTACAAAAGTCCTGTTAAGAACTGATCCTATTAAGAATCACCCAGTTAAGGGATTGACTACAAATGCCTTGTTAGAAGCAGGTACCCTGTTAGGAGTAACCTCGGTAGAGGATTTGAGAATCCAAGCTAATGGATCACCTTGTTTGAGAAGTAACCAAGCTTGTTAGAGCTTACGCGGTTAGGGGATTTCAGTTCTGCTGTAATTGTTAGAAAACAATAGGAGTTTTCTTGATCTATCTGAATAGAACTACACTCACTTGATCAGATCCTTTTAAGCTTCTATCTGCCTTTACTCAAACTACAGACTCATTATCCGGTTCGGCAACCACACACTCAACTGATTTCTGCCAACACCTTCAACAAAACAACTTCATCAACCTTTTAACAAATCAATTAGGTCAGTAACAGAACAAAAACCTAATTCTCTCATAGAGATTACAAACAAGTTAGTTCAAGTATGACTGTTGGATTTACGTAGCAATCTCTACACATCAATCAAGAAAACCTCAACCACTCCTTGATCACCGCTTCATCAAACTTAGTAACTCATCACACGCTTTGCATTAGATGCAATACACTTTTCTCATTCCCTAGACAAAAACGCGCCAAAACATTTTGAACTTGTCTTCATATAATGACCATACGTGTCACCATCATTACCGCTCATCATTACATCATAAACCAACAAAACCAATTCATCAACCTTAATTGGTTAGGTTTTAACAACAACAACTGGTAGGGTTTACTGGTTACATTACATAGATAGGTTTTAACCTTTTACCGATTTAACTCACAAACTTGCATACCGGTTTACAATGTCCTTCACAAAGCTCTTCCTACCGGTTACAAGACAATATCAATAATAATAGGAATATCGACAATATCATTACCGGTTAATTGACATCAATGACAACATAACATATCATTAATGCAATCTTCATCCAAATTCCAAAAAAGCTTGTATCATGTCACACCATAACTGTATTCGATGAAGATACATTTTATAGCCTTTTTATCCCTTTGCTCGCTTCTCCTTTGGCACATGTGCATATGCCTCACAACCAAAAACTCAAAGATGTCTCAATGAAGGCTTGTGACCCAACCATGATTTCATAGGTGTTTTATCAGCAAGGGTTGATGTAGGAGACTTGTTAATTAGGTAGCAAGCAACTTGGCAACAAATTCAACCAAAAATTTTGTTCTAGGCCAACACCACTCAACATACTCCTAGACTTCTCCATCAATGTCCTATTCATTCTTTTTGCAACTCCATTCTGTTGTGGAGGATACAAAGTTGGCTTCAACCTATTAATGCCACAATCTTTATATAATCTATTAAAATCATTAGAGAAAAATTCAATGTCATTATTAGTACTCAAACATTTAATTTTCTTTCTAGTCTAGAACTCAACCAATGCTTTAAATTCTTTAAAATGACTAAAAACTTCAAATTTACTCTTTAAAGGGTATACCCATGTCCTTCTACTAAAATCATCAATAAATGAAACATAATATGTGGATTTTCCAATGGAAGGAACACCTACATGACCAAACACATCAGAATGAATAAGATCCAAAACACCACAAGATTTATGAGAACTTGAGTACAAAACTGAATGCGTTTTTTTTCCATAATTGCAATACCCATAGAAGTCAAAGTCAACATTACAATAATTCAAACCTTCAACAAGGTTTTTATTTTTCAAGGTCCTTTCTTTTCTCCAATGTGGACAAGCCTCTGGTTCCATAACATAGTCTTCTCTATAGGTAACTTCGCTTCAGAAGAAAGAGCACCCATAGGTACCCAAAAGACATTTCCATCCATTGAAGGTGAAACCATCAAATCTTCCAATGAAGTATCCAAAAATTTACTTTTTATAGAAGTGATATTACACTCAACAGTGTATGCCTCTAGCTTATACAATGTGCCAAAGTCGATACCTCTAGCAATCACCATAGCACCTTAACCATTTTACATCCTGCATCGGAAAAGGCTACCCACACACCCACATCTATCTGTTTGCTCACAAATAATAAATTTCATTTTAGTCCAAGGATATTCAACACATTGCTAATCCTTTTAATTCTACCATCAGGAAACCTAATTCTAACTTTACCATGACCAACGATATCTAAATATGAATCATAACCCAAGTACACCTTACCTCCATCAAATTCTTCATATTCAGAAAACTAATCTCTATTGTAAGTCATATGAAATGATGCACTTGAGTCAATTAACCATGCATCATTACCTACACGAGTAGTGAAATATGCAATGAAACCATCACCATCTTCCTCTCACACTCGGAATTAGAATCAAACTTCTTCTTTTTCTTCTTCTTTTCTTCTTTGTAGTCCTTACAGACATGTCTTGATTTACTACAATTCCAACAAATAACTTTGGACTTTCCAAGAGATGTTGATCTTCCTCTAGACTTGGATTTATTACGCTTCTTATTCTTCTTTCCTTTTTCCTTAGGCCATCCACAAACAGTTAGGGCTTCTTTCAAACTAATGGATACCTTCCCTTGCATCTCTTCAAGGGAATCCTATGAATCATGCAAAGAATAAAGAAAGATCTAACATTTATCCTCCTCATCTATCTTAACACCAACAAAAACCAATTGAGCCACCAACATATTAAATTCTTCCAGGTGGTCTATAATCCATGCACCCTATTCTATTCTCAAAGAATGCAATTTCTTCCTTAAGAAAATATGATTCAATAAAGATTTGGCTTTACATTTCACTAAGATTAGTCCATAGCTTCTTCACAGAGGTATCTTTGTGGATATTGATTAGAACAGAAGCTACCAAGTATAATATGATTAGACCATTTGGTTTTACAGTCCATAACATCATACGAAGCAACCATAGTAGGATCTAAAGGTCTAGAGACATTTGCATCAACAACATCTCACATATCTCAATCGATTAGTAGATCCTCCATCTTCAGCTTCCACATCTCAAAATTACTTCTAGAAAATTTCTCACCTCTATTCTCCTTGATGAACTTGCCATTGATAATTCTTATAACAAGATAAAATAATATCTTCTACACAAGTTTCCACTCAAATCTAGATTAGTTTAAAAAGCCCAACAACCCACAACTTAAACCAAAGGTGATCAAGCTTTGATACCACTTGTAAGGAAGTTAAGTAGCAAAATAAATTCATACACTAACCTTGAGAGGAGGGTAATGATTTTTTTTTACAAATTGTTACAATAGTTATAAAAACTTAACATAAATAAACATAAATAACATGCATATCACAACACAGTAATTTATGTGGGGAAAACCCTTTCGGGAGAAAAACTCCACACTCCAAAAGATACCCAATATATTATTCAAGAATCGACAAAAAATTACAAGATACTTGCAAATTAATCTTATCATAGGAGTATTACCAACTAGAGATTGAGAGGTAACTCGATAGTCATAAGACTCTTACACACAACCTCTATCTCACACACCTCATATAAAGGAGATACAATACACGAAACTGTCAAACGATATTACAAAACCATGGGCTAAAACCACCCAATAAATTGGAACTGACCTTATCTCCAATCTAGATGTCCTATGATGTGTCAAAACACACATCAACATGTGTGTCTCCCTTTTACAACTCATTTATGTGTCTGATGCTTTTTTATATTTCCTATTTGAAGAGACCAAACTTTTAGAGGCCATAACTTGTGAACTAGGTGTCTGATTGATGAACCATTTGAAGCATGAAAAATATCATGAAGTTCTCTATCACCTCATAACCTGCTACCTTGGTTACTACCACTTTTTAGGGCATTTGGAGCCTCTAAATTCATCAACATAAATTTAAATATTTCATCACAACCTTCAAAAACATAAGCTTTAATATCTTCAAATATACTTATGATCTCACAACAAAAAAATTGTTGACATGCTTATCTAACCAATCCAAAGCTTTGGGGAAAGTTTCAAAACAATTCGTGCCCAAATAAAAATTTACTATAAATAATAAGCTTATGTAAATGCAAGGTTGAGACACCATTTTCTCAACATGATTACCAAACACAATGACCACTCTGTCACTTCACACTCATTGACCGTAGAAGATCAAGTCTAGATACTTTGGAATATGATGAAATATGTGTACAAACATAAACTCCTGCCAAACTAAAAGTCATACATCTCAACAGTGAAGGAATTGTGATCATAACAAATAGCTATATAAATCTTATTGTTTGGGTAACTTATCTATGAAACTTTGGATCACCACCAACTAACTGAAATAGATGCAATATGTTATTTAAAATATACCTCAATTGATTCCACCATCATATCTAGCTACTATATATCTGAAACTCAAAATTATTAGGTACAAACATGTCAGAAGTAAAGTAATTATGATGCTTCCGAACCTTAAATACATGTTGATGGAGTCATGTACAATTACATTTGACTCTCCACAACCTGTTGACTCATCTTTGACACTCAATGATGACACTCCTTTGAAATCAATGATAATATATGTTCAAAATTCTACCCCTTTTCATTGATGGCAAGCAACAAAATGTTTCAAGCACATCGACACAAATCTAATATGTCAGGAACTCCTACCATGTGATGCAATCAAATCTTTTGAGCATTTGAATAATTTTGAGTTTCATTCTCCCCCTTCGAGATTAATGGAAAAGGTCAAATTTTCATTTAACATTCTAGATTATTTTCTCCAGATTCCCCTAAGTCCATAACTTATTACCTCATATGATCTCTCTCTTTCTACCTAGCTATGTTTTGAAACACACTGCAAGACTACCAAGTCTACTTGTTTGACATGGAGTCAACACTCCCACTTAGCTTATCCTTCCTCTTGATTCAAGAGGAGGGATAAACCACTCCTAACTTCTTTTGGATAAACTCAAAAGTCTCCTTAGGAAGGGAGATTTGTATTTTGTAAATATGTCTATAGTTTGTTCCTTAGTCTCAACATACTCCAACTTCACCTCTTTGTTTGCAATCTTCTCTCTCAAAAAATGATACTTAAATGCAATATGTTTTGTTCTTGAATGCATCACCAAATTCTTCAAGATATTTATTTCACTTGTATTGTCACAAATAATTGAAATTATCTCATTAAATTATACCTTCATATCCTTCAAATTAGACTTTATCCATAACACCCTAGTGCAACAAGAATTTGTTGCAATGTACTCTATTTTTTTCTATAGACAATGACATTGAGTCTTGATTTTTTCTCAACCATGATAGAATACTTTCACCAAGAAATAATTCTCTACCACATGTACTCTTCTGATCACCTATATATCTGACCCTATCTAGATACATGCATAGAATCAACTTGAAATTTTCACTCTTGGGATACCACAAACCAAATGCCATCATAGCCTCCAAATATCTAAATATCCTCTTCACTACCTTGACATGATTTTCTTTAGGTGATGCTTTAAAAATAGCAACCATTCCAACAACCTACATAATATATGATCTAGATACAGTCACATACAACAAAAAACTAATAATCAACCTATATAGGGTTTGATTTTTTAGAGCAGAATCATCGTCCTTGCTTAACTTACACCTAGTAATCATATGTGTAACTACAAGTTTGCACTCTTTCATCTTAAACTTCCTCATTATCTCTTTTATGTACTTGGCCTGATAAATAAATATACCTTTTTATGACTAAGAATCTATAAACAAAGAAAAAATGACAACTCATTGAGCATTGACATGCCAAACTCCTTTTGTATTGCATTTTGAAATTATTTAACCATTGCATAACTACTGTTCGATTCAACAATAGGAAGAATAATTGTAGTTAAATTCTCAACCCAAAGTTTGGACATTCACTCTCTGAAGTTACTATCTCCATAGCTGAAGTTCATTTGATTCTCAACCTATGGACGTAATACTTGAAATGGGTCAGCACTATATATGCACTAAGTTCCTGTGATAGCTACCTTGCATTACTACAACAACTTAAATCTTATATGGGGAAAGTAAGCAAGAATTGAAACAACTAAATGGCTACAGGAAAAACTCTGCATTAACATAAATTTCACTCAAGAAATACTAGCTAAGTCCAATGCTACCAAACAAGAATTACTTTGTTTGCTTTGGCTGCAGGAACAACCAATGGATCTGTTTCCAGTGGCTGCAGGAATAGTCGATGCAAGAACATCTACTGCAGCTAAAGAAGAAAACTAATTTTAGCAAAGGCACAAGAACACTCACAAAGAGGGCCCCCTTGGGTGAGTGCTTCCAAGCTTCCCAAATAACTCTAAGTGCTCAGAATAACATATCTTTATTCATTGTTTCTCAAAAGTCGATACATTACTCATAATCAAAAGAAACTCAAAAACACTTCTACAAACTTATTTCTAAACCTTCTGCTCTTTTTCTTTTCTTTTCTTCTAACCTCTAAAAAGAGACAAAGACCCTTATTTAAAAGAAAACAACTACCTCCTACAACAAATATTATGTCGATGAGAAGAGGCGGATAATATTCATGAAGGGAAACAATCAGAGTTAAGCCACTGAAAATGTGGATCTAAACCAAACCACAACCATAACATAGCGTGGTGGTATTTACAATACTGACGTCCACTTGAGTCAGACATCAATGAGTATTGTACCTACTTCTCCTCTGTCATTCCTTATGCTCATCATCTTCTCCACTGATTTGATCTTTCAGTCACCTCCTTGAATATCTCAAACTGCATTTGGCGTGACAGGAGAGTTTTCACCGCAACATCTTATTTATTCCTGCAATTCAAAAGAAATAACATGCACACATATACACATCTATTTTAATTAATCAAAACATCTATTAATTTCACACATGATATTGCCTAAGACAACCCGCTTGGCAACATGAATGAATCACATGGCTACAGGAACAACTAGCAAAGATAAAACATGATTTAATAGGTTCAGTTAACATCTGAAATGCATATAGTCAACTTTTAATACATCATCACTATCCCATCATATAAATTAAAACATGAGAAAAACTTATGAGTTCTAGGAATAAAAAGAGCTAATGTCTCAACTCATCATGCCCCCCAACTTAAGGTCTTGCTGATCCTCTAGTAAGAGGAAAATTCCCGATTCAGGCACTAACTCTTAAGTCACCAATAGTTCCTTGACATGTCCCTCCTGAAGCCAAATTCCAATAAAACCCCTTCATCTTTTCTAGTCTGGACCATCTAGACTCTTCTATAGCTACTTCATAAGGTTTGTTTGTAATCTTGCATCCCAACAATGGCCACATGAGGATAGGGGGCTGAAAGATCGAGGGTAACCGGTTATGGTTTTTCATCCTATCAAGATGGATGTATTTAGGGGCTCTTTGTATAACTGCATGAAAATTTGGAACTGAATGAGGTTCTCCCTGTTTTAATTCCTTTGGAAAAGTGTTCAAATGCTGAGTCAGGCAGTCAATTGCAGTTGCACTTTCATTTTGAATTAATTGTTCATACGCTTGGAATATTTCTTCCCTCATTGGCAATACTCGACCCCTTACATTTGGCCTCGCCAATAGCTTATGCCAATCATAATAAAGAACCCTTGGGTCTTTTGCTTCCTTCCTAAGTGGAAATGGACAATCAAATTCAATATTCTTATGTGTTTTGGCCCGAGTTCTCATGCTGATCTCATTATGAATCCATGACATTAAGGTTTTTATGTGGATATCACCAATGTATAGCAAGGGATTCCACTCACTATTAGAAGTCACAACATTATTATGCAAGTAGAATTCACACAATAATTTTTTCACAGCTGCTGGAGAGGTCTGATAGGCATCATAAAATTCTTCAAGGGTGTCTAACGAAGGGCTAAGGTCCCTAATAATGCGGTTTAATTTAAAATTTAAATACCGCTGCTTTAGATGTAGAGAATAAACTCTTGGCGGAGCCCTACATTGTATTAAATCAGAGACCATACTGGTAATTGTATCAATCTTGGCTTCTAATTCTTCAATTTTATCATCCCTTCTTTCTATTTCCCTCTGTTGCTTATCAATAATTTCCTGTAATCTATCCCTCTCTATCTCCCACTGCCTATAGAATGTTAATGCAATAGATAAACTGGTGAGAGATGATGGAGGTCTAATAGTTGTTACCTTAGGGCATGGAATTTCTTCAACAGGTTCCTCAAGTTGTTCTGCCACATATGCCAGACTTAAAAGTTTGTCAACGTCATGTTCCTCCTGGGTTTCAACCTTTGCTGGACTCTCCCGTTCCTCTTTTGATGCTTCAACTGAAATAACCTCTGTTGCAGCACCTGCTGGACGAACTTTTTGGGTACTACTCTGAGTCCTTCTTGCATAAACCTTTGGAGTGGCTGCAGGAATGGTTTCTACCAGAGGCTTTGCTACAAGGGTATTTCCCTTCATCTTATGCCTCTTAGCTATAAGAGAAACCTGCGTTGCCTGCGACTAAACCATAGTTTCATCTTCTGCATTAATGGCTTCTAATTCTTTCCCTTTTCTTTTAGAAGATGCCGCTCCTCTTTGGAAAGAAGTGGAGGGCTGCTCAATGTTTGTTTCTGCCATCTCTTCCTTCATAATAGTCAAATCTTCTTTGGCGATAAGAGACTCATTTCCTACATAAATTATAGGAGACGAGGGCCTTCTTGCATCCTCCTCTTGAACTGCTAACTCATCTGCAACAGGAGCATCTTCAACCCTAAACTGCAATATGTCTTCAAATACCCCCCATGCCATCTGTGAAACATCCCTAAGAGAACGTTCTACCAACAATTTTATCAGACCATGATGACTGACATAATGATTTCCATTCTTTTGTGTTTCTTTGGCACTTGTGGAAATGAGGTGGTATAAAAAATTTGGAACATTTACCCTCCGACCATGCCGTAAATGACTAAGCAATTTGAAATGGGCTTAATTTAAATTTGAATACCTTCCATCACAGGTAATGTACTTCATTATATATAAGGCAACCTGAGGCCATTCTGCTAGAAGAGACACCAGTCTAGTTCCCTGCTTATCCACCATTAGAGGTCCATCTCTAGGCTGCGTAAATTCTGCTCCAGTGCTTCTTGCATCCTTTGATTCAGGAAACAGTCCCCCTTCCTGCAACAACCCAATAACTTCAGCTATTCGCTGCTTTGTAGCAATAACCCTTAATCCTTTGACAGTAGCTTCCCCTTGGTTGAATGAATTCATGAATTCAAAGGCAATTTCCTCATTATAATCTATTATTTTCAGGAAGTAATCAATCCAACCATGCAACCAGAAATAATGCTCACACAGGGCATCTTGTAGCAACACATCATGGATTACTGGTTCATGGTAGAAAGGATCTCCACCCATAACTATCTCAATTAATGGAACAATTTCTGCAGCTGAGAACGAGGAACTGAAGTAATCTGCAAACTAAAAATATTTTCTTGAAACTTCCTTCCTTACTTCCAATTTTGGCGGCATAATTCATTACTTAATCATGTTTAAAGAACATCTCATTAAAAAGAATGATGGTTGGCAATCAAATCATGTTATTGAAAAGGATGAATAATTACTAATCTTGGAAATCAGACCATAAAACACCCCCCAACTTATTTTAGCACATGTCCACACATGCAGAAAGGATTTAGGGAAGTGTACACGGATTTGACATAGGCAATAATCATAGTAAAATAATAAATTCATAATTAAAAAAAAAAATATGTACATACCTGCAATCGTACGAATAAATGTTGCATGAAAACGGTTAGCCAAAAGAATGGTGAAATGAAATGATGTGACATGAATGAGATGATATATAAATAAGTGAAGTGGGATGACGTAGATGGAAAGAAAAATTATTTATGGAGAATAATATTTCCATAAGACATGGAAATATCTTTATGAAATGATGCTAGAATATTTATGTAGTATTAGGAATGTTCTCTGCAGAAATTGCAGAAAGCGCACCTCGAATATCCTCTTTAGTGGCACCAGGAACTTGCCCAATTGCTATAGGAACTAATGTTTGATCTTTATTGGTGAATTACTACAGGAACTTCTCTTTGGTTGCAGACTTATGATAAAGACGTAGTCGGTGACCATTTACTAAAATCTTAAATCGAACTGGATCAATAGTGGTCAAACAAACAACTCCATTTTTGAAAACTTCTTCTATCTCATATGGGCCTAACCATCTAGTTTGCAACTTTCCCATAGTATCTTTGTATCTTGAATCATACAACAACGCCCAATCACCTAGTTGAAACTTCTTCTCCTTGATGTATTTATCATGCCACTTAGCTCTCTAATTTTAAATTAGTTCTGTCTGTTGGGCAACCATTTTTCTCCACTCATCCAAAGCATTCAATTGTTGAATACGGTCTTTTTGTGCTTCAGAAAGTGTCATATTCAATTGTAGAGTTGTTCTTAGAGTTTTATGTTCAAACTCAATAGGCATCATTGTTGTCTTTCCATACAACATTTCAAAAGGTGCAAAACCAACTGGTGTTTTCCATGTTGTTCTATATGCCCAAATGGCTTCTGGAAGTCTGTGAGACCAATCTTTTTTATGAACAACTACTGTTTTGTAAGAATGGCTTCTAGATCCCTATATGTGACCTCTACTTGTCCATTTGCTTGTGGATGGTATGGGGTAGATTTTATGTGCCTTATATTGTATTCATTGACCAATGCAGCAATCAATGTGGACGTAAACTATGGTCCTTGGTCTGAAACAATTTCTCTTGGAACCCCATACCTTGTAAATATTTCTTCATAGAGGAACTCAACCACTTTATTATCTCTTGCATGTGTCATAGCTCGAGCTTCCACCCATTTGGTTACATAATCAGTACATACCAAAATGTAAGATTTTTCATTAGAAGGGGGATCAATTGGCCCAACAAAATCTAATCTCCATTTATCAAATGGTGCAACTAATATTTGTTGATATAATGGCATCTCATCAGATCTAGTAGGCCTACCTGTGTGCTAACATCTATCATATTTCCTTGTATGCTATGTTGCATCCTTATATAATGTTGGCCAATAATATCCCGTGTCCAGTATTTAAGTGTTGTTCTCTTAGTAGCAAAATGTCCTCCACATGGTTCATCATGACATGCATGCAAGATATCATATGTTTCATCCTCTCTAACACATCTTCTCATGACTTGGTTAGGTCCAATATAGAATAAACAATCAACAATCCATGAGAAGTTAAAGCTTTTCTCAACTAACAACTTTCTTTCTTTAGGAGAGAAATGAATTGGCATTTTAGTAGCAACTAAATAATTGGCAATATCAACATACCAGGGAGTGTGGGCTTGTATAAGGAATAAATGTTCATCTGGAAAAGCATCATCTATGGTTGTAGGATCATCCTGCAATTGGAGCCTAGAAAGATAATTTGCAACCACATTAGACTTTCCTGGTTTATCAATAACTATGATATTAAATTCCTGCATCAACAATAACCAGCGAGCTAATCTTCTTGTAATTGAAGGCTTATTCATGAGATATTTGACAATGTGCACAAATATAGGATATCCTATTATATAGTGTCTAAATTTGTTGAGTGCATATATAACTGCTAACATTTCTTTTTCAATGACTGTGGAATTTAACTCAGGCCCCTGCATGTTCTTGCTGATATAATATATTGCACTCTCCAACTTATCAGTCTTTTGTCCTAAGACTGCTCCTATTGCATGTAATCAGATGCATCTGTATGAATTTGACATGGTAAGGACCAGTTTGGACCTTTAAGAACAGGTGCTTGGGTCAAAGCTTGTTTGAGCTTCAAGAAAGCTTCATTGCATGAAGAAGTCCATTTAAATTCCATATCCTTGGTCAAAAGAGAATATAAGGGACTTGCAATTTTGTTGAAATATTTGATAAACATTCTATAATATCCAGCATGGCCAAGAAAACTTCTGACTTCTTTCTGCTTTATCGGTGCAGTGATATTTTGAATAACTTCAATCTTTGTTGGGTCAACTTGTATTCCATTTATAGAGATATGATGACCAAGGACTATACCTTCCTGCATCATCATGAAGCACTTTTCACTATTTAATGACAAATTATAGTCTTCACACCGTTGCAAAACTTTCTTCAGGTTCTCCAATGCTTCCTTGCATTCTTAAAATCATCCATATAAATTTCCATGGTGTCCTGAGAAATATCTAAGAATAGGCTTATTACTGCTCTTTGAAAAGTAGCTAGAGCATTACATAATCCAAAAAGAAGAACAAAATATGCATATGTTCCACAAGGACAACTAAATGTAGTATTCTCTTGATCCTCTGGGGTAATCTAAATCTGGTTATAGCCACTAAATCCATCTAAAAATGAGAAATATTGCTTCCCTGCCAAAGAATCGAATACCTAATCCACAAATGG
Source organism: Cryptomeria japonica (assembly GCF_030272615.1). NCBI lineage: Eukaryota > Viridiplantae > Streptophyta > Pinopsida > Cupressales > Cupressaceae > Cryptomeria > Cryptomeria japonica. Next base: position 66,105,265 of record NC_081415.1, on the reverse strand, counting down.
CAATGAAAAATGATCTTTTCTGGTTGCCAAGTTCAAGGCTCTATAATCAACACATACCCTCTATTTTCTTCCTTTCTTAGGAACTATTACCAAAGGTGATACCCATTGACTATCAGAAATAGGATAGATAAACCCAACATTCAACAACTTCTGCAATTCCTCTTTAAGTATTTCTCTTAATATAGGATTGATTCTTCTTTGTGGCTGTCTAAGAGGTCTACACTCTTCTTTTATGTAGATATAGTGGGTACAAACTGTTGTATCAATTCCATGCATATCCTTGTAATCCCATGCAAAAGCATGTTTATGACATTTGAGCAAATCCACAAGTGCTATCCTTTTAATTTTTGATAGATTACTGTTGAAATTCAAATATTTATTTGAATCAACTTCCACTTTGATAGTAAGATCAATCTGAGATACATCAGAAAAATGAAAAGTGTAGACTTCTTGCGGCAACAAAGTATGCAATATATCAGTGTCTGCAGGAAAGTCTGATTTTGCAATATTTTGTGCTAACTCCTGCGACTATTGATCTTGCCTGAACTCATTTGCTAGTATTTTATAAAGAACTGAGTCATCATCATGAAGTTGGATGAATGGTCCTCTATTAATCATCATAAGGTGACTGATAGAGTCAACTCCTTCTTGAAGTTCTTCACCCAAATTAGGCCAAATGACTTGTTGTTTAGCAAATTGGGGCTGAGCAGGGGAATACAGAGCTAATGTTTTGGTAGAGTTCCCATCTGAAATAGTCATATCCTCTGACCTACATCTAATATGTGCATCAACTGTAGCAAGCAAGGGTCTTCCCAAAATTACTGGGTATCCTCCCAATGTGGCTTTAGGAGACAGGATCATACAATCTGCAGGGTATTCCCAAGAATCCAAAGCAACAACTATATCTTCAATCATACCATCAGGTCTAACTGTAGAACTATCAACAAGCTGTAGGACTATAGGTGTAGATCTAAGACTAGTTATTTCAAGTCGCTGCATAATATTTCTTGTCATAACATTAATGGCTACTCCCAAATCTATCAAATCATTCTTTATCTATGTGTCGTTGATGACTATATTCACAACAGGGCTACTGAGATCATCATATTTAGGAACTGAAGCTTTTCCTAACATAATATCAGCCAATTGACCCATTACATGCACTATTTATGGATCTTTTTTCTTTCTACCTAGCTTCTTTAGACACGCTTCTCTAAGTGCCTTACTATATACATGGACATCCTTTATAGCTTGCAACAATGGGATTTTAACACACATGTTTCAGTTGATCTATAATATCAAAATTTTGTTCCTGTTATGAAAGAATCTCTTTTTCTTGCAACCTCTGAGGAAATGGGGTTAGTTGTTGATTTTGAGGTATTGAGTCTATTGAACTAGAGATCTCCTATTCTTTGGGTATTTCAGTTATAATTGGTGGGGATGGATTAGGCAAGGTTGTCCTAGATCTAAGATGAATATCACTTATAGATAGAGAATAGGTTGGGTATTGATTAGGATCAGCTGAATAAACTTGTTGTTGTTGCTGAGATTTGCTATTAGGATTAGGCATTGATTGAGTGGGCAATTGTGTGGGTTTAGGTGGAACAGTGGTGGCTATAGGGGGAGGTATTATTGCAGGCGGCTATGGCTACTGCATAGGCTGCTGGTATCCAGTAGACTGATTTATCCATGGTTGTCTTCCTCTCCATTGAGGAGAAGGTTGCCAATTTCCTTGTGGCTGCTGCCACTGTGGTGTTTGATTGACAAAATGCTACCCTTGGCCTTGAGGACCATACCAATTTGGATAACTACCAAAATTTTAAGAATATGGAGATTGCCATTGATTATTTGGTGCATAGGAATTTCCACTGTAACAAGAAAAAGAAAGTGGATCAGGGGGCATACCTTGTCTTGGAAAATTTGGCCTTCTTTGAGTAACATAGAAAAAATGTTCATCATCACTTTGTATTGTCTTGAAGTCAGGAACATCAAGATTTGCAACCATTTTACATCTGCAGTCTCTTTTCTTTTGTCTACAATGGGGGCAAAATTCTGCAAGAACTGTATCAACTTCCTCATGCTTCTTTTTAGCTGAGAGTGTGTCCAGTTGAGTAGCCATATTATTTATGATATCCTCCTTAAAGTCCTTCAACAAATGGCCAAGTTTCATTCTACAAACTCCAGTACCAGATGTCGATGAAGAAACTCCTGGCCTGAGACGCCTGTTTTTCTTAGAAGCAGATCTGAAATACTTCTAACAAATTTTTCCAATGTCATTCCATGTAGATTGTGTTATGTCACCTTTGTTGGCATTTGCATATAGATTGCATTAATGATATGTTGTCATTGATGTCAATTGAATCGGTGAATGGTATTCATGATATTGCTGATGTTAATGTTGTTATTTCTTTTGTCTTGTAACCGGTGTGATAAACTTTGTGGAAGATGTTGTAAACCAGTATGGTATTTTGTAAGTTAAACCGGTGTATAAGGTTAAACCTTTCTATGATATGTAATTGGTAAACCCTACTAGTTGTTTTTGTTAAACCCTAACAGATCAAAGTTTGTTGATTTAAGATATGATGTTGAGCAGTAATGATGGTGATACGTGTGGTCATTGTATGAAGATAGTTCAAGTTATTTTGGTGCATTTGATTGTCTTGGGAAGGAGAAAAGTGGATTGCATCAAATGCATAGCGCCTAATGAGTTACAAGTCTGATGAAGCGGTGATCATAGAGCGGTTGGAATTTTCTTGTTAAATGTGAAGAGATTGTTATGACTTCTAACGGTCAAGATTGTATCGACTTGTTTGTAATCTCTATGATGAGAATTGGGTTTTTGTTATGTTACCGACTTGATTGATTTGTATTTAAGATCGATGAAGTTGTTTTATTTCAGAGTTGTCAAAATTGGCAGAAATCAGTTGAGTGTGAGGTTGCCTAACTGGAGAATGGATCTGCAGTTTGAGTAAAGGCAGATTTGAAGCTTAAGAAGGATCTGATCAAGTAGATGTAGTGCTATTCAGAAAGATCAAGAAAAACCTATTGTTTTCTAACAATCACAACAAAATTGAAATCCCCTAACCGGGCAAGCTCTAACAAGCTTGGTTACTTTTTAAATCCTCTCACAAGGTGATCCATTAGTTTGGATTCTCAAATCCTCTATCGAGGTTACTCCTAATAGTGTATTGTGCTCTTCATCAAGGCATTTTTTTAAATCCCTTAATCGGGTGATTCCTTACATAATCAGTTCTTAACATGACTTATTGTAAAAGCTTTAACAGGCTTGGCTCCTAATAGGGAAAACTTCAGAAGAGTTCAGATAGCTTTCCTTGTGAGTCTCATCTCATCGTGGTTTTTACCTATTTGGATTTTCCACGTATAAATATTTGTGTCAAGTGGTGAATGTTTTTGTGGTTATGATCTTATTTGTTGATTTGATTAACTACTTAACTATTCTGATAAGGCATGATAACTGGAAGCATTGTGAGTTGAATATGTTGATATTTGATTAAGCATTTTTGATGTTTACAAGATTGAAGTTGTTTACTGTTAAAGTTGGTGTAACAGTTAAACCAGTTGATATTGGTAATCTTTTAGATATTATCTTGACAGAGTTATTTTGTTAATACGTTTATTTTGAGTTTGGGAGTTTGTATCAGTTTTTCAGTTTACTGATTCACCCCCCCCTCTCAGTAATCTACTGGATACTTGACCTTTCATCATATCATCAATTGGTATCAGAGCGTCTCAGGTCCTCTTATATCTCTAAGCCTAACAGCTTGAGGAGAACACCCTGTAGATCATGATGAAGAAATAAGGTCCTAAGTTCAACAGAGAGAACTATAGAATCTGGAGCAACAGAATGAAGATTTACATCAAGAGTCTTGGTGGCTAGTATTGGGAGTATGTAGAAACTAAGTATATTGCACCCATTGGAACTCTGAATGATGAATAGAAGAAAGAACAACAAGAGAATCATCAAGCATTAGAGGCTATTATAAGTTCCCTGTCTGATGCTGAATATGTAGATGTTCATGGTCTTGAAACTACATATGAAGTATGGAAAAAACTTGAAGAGATTTATAGCGGTGATGAACATGTTAAGATTGCTAAAGAGGAAAGTTTGATGACATGAGAATGTCTAAAGGCGAGAATATACAACAATGTGGTCAAAGGATAAAAGAAATAGTTGGTGAAATAAAGAGTGCAGGAGGGAAAGTGGAAGATGCCATAGTGATCAGTAACGTACTGAGAACCCTACTACCGGTTTATGCTATTCGAGTTGTAGATATTCAGGAGCTGAAATCCATTGACAAAACAAAGGCAACTCTTGACTCTATCATTGGAAAACTTACTGCTTTTGAGTTAAATGGCTATGATGGTAGTGCACAAAAATCAGAATCTGCATTCAGAGCTTCTGTCTCTAACCCATTTGTGAGAAGAAGTAGAGATACCAGCCATAGCTATGAATCCAAATCCAACAGAGATGCTGATGATGAAGACAGTTTAGTGGAGCTTGAAAAATTGTTGGCAAAATGACTACCTAGAGGCACTAGCAAATACAGAGGTAAGATACTGTTGAAATGTTTTGCTTGTAATAAGATTGGTCATATAGCAGCAAATTGCCCTAATAGTGAAAATGAACACAAGAGAGACAAATTCAAGAAGTATAAGGGTAAAGGAAAGAGAGATTGTCTTGTAGCTATTGACAGTGGTATTATTGATGATGAATTTGATGATGAAGCTAGTGAAGATATTGTGTTTGTGACTATTATGGAAGAGATATCAGACTAGAAGGCTTTAGTGTCCAAGATGGATAACTCTGATGATTGGATCATTGATAGTGGTTTTTCACATCACATGACTGGTGATTAGAGTAAATTTATTTCCTTAAAAGAATTTGATGGCGGTGTTGTCAGATTTGACAATGACTCACCCTATATGGTTAAAGGTAAGGGAGTTATTTCTCTTAATGGGAAGAGTAGTGCTGACAATGTCTATTGGGTTGAAGGTCTAAAACATAATCATCTGAGTGTGGCACAGCTGAATGACAAAGGATACCCACTGGAATTTAGAAATGGTATGTGCAAAATCTTTGACAACAAAGGTGAATTGATTGCAACCGGGAAGCAAACTCGAGGTAATCTATTTCATCTTAATCTTAAAGTTAGAAACTGTTTGATTACAAAGATAGATGATAGATGGCTTTGGCATAGAAGATTTTGTCATTTAAACTTCGACAAAATTGTTAAAGTGAGTAAGTCTAAGACTGTAAGAGGTCTACCTCAAATAGACAAACCGGTTAATGCTCTTTACAAAGAATGTTAGTTAGGGAAGATTACTTTTTCTACTTTCAAGAGCAAGTCCTTCTCAGTGGAGCACTTGTTAGATTTGGTTCATACAGATCTATGTGGACCAATAAGAACTTGAAGCATTTCAGGTGACAGATATTTCATGATCTTCACTAATGACTGTCGAAGGATGATGTGGGTCACATTCTTGAAGGATAAGAATGAAGCTTTTGGTAAATTCAAGGCATTCAGGGCCTTAGCTAAGAAAGAGAGTGGCAAAATGATAAAATGTCTGAGAACATATCAAGGCGGTCAATTCACTTCTAAGGAGTTCACTAATTATTGTGATGAGAATGGTATCAAGCGGTAGTTTTCTACACCAAGGACACCACAACAGAATGGCATAGTAGAGAAAAACAACTGGTCAGTGGTTGAAGTTGCTAGGACTATGTTGATACAAGGAGGTGTAGGGAAAACATTTTGGAGAGAAGTTGTAAGTACAATGGTCTATACAATGAATCGGGTTCTGGTGAAAAGAGGTAAGGACAAGACACCTTATGAATATTGGTATGGAAGATCACCCGATGTTAGTTATTTTAAGATCTTTGGTAGTAAATGCTTTATTAAAAGAGGTGATTATATTAGCAAGTTTGAAGCAAAGAGTGATGAAGGCATATTTCTTGGCTATTCTACCAAGAGTAAGGCCTACAAATGTTTCAATAACCGGACTTAGAGAATTTTTGAGAGTGGTGATGTTCATGTAGATGAATGTCCTGAAGTTTTAGAAGGAACCGGTTTAGAGAGAAGGGATGAAGATCCTTGCATTTTGATTTTGGAACCTGAAACAATTAAAATTGAAACCGATAAGGCAAATCCTGATGTACTTGTTCATCCATAACAAATAATTTTAAAAGAAGAAGATGATGAAGAAGCTGAACTTGAAGAGAATGATCATTTTATTCTTAGATATGTGAGATTGAATCACAGTCCTAAGCAGATTATTGGGGATAAAGATGCTAGAGTACTTACTAGAAGAAGAATAAGAGAGAACTCTTGCATGATCTCCACCATTGAACCAAGAAGTGCTAAGGAGGCTTTTGGTGATGATCATTGGGTTAAAGCGGAAGAGGAATTGGATCAAATTGAGAAGAACAACACTTGGACCTTGGTACCCCCGACCAGTAAAAAAGAATGTCATAGGTACTAAATGGGTGTTCAGAAACAAGTTGAATGAGGATGGTGTTGTAGTTCTCAACAAGGAAAGATTAGTTTGCAAAGGTTATGCACAATAAGAAGGAGAAGATTATGGATAAACCTTTGCACTAGTAGCAAGACTAGAAGGAGTCAGAACATTACTTGCATTTGCAGCTCATAAAAATTTAAAGGTATACTAGATGGATGTTAAGTCTGCATTTTTGAATGGGATATTGGAAGAAGAGGTTTATATAGAGCAACCTGATGGTTATGCATTGACAGATAAAGAAGACATGGTATGTAGTTTGCATAAAGTTTTATATGGATTAAAACAAGTACCCAAAGCATGGTATGAAAGGCTTCATACACATCTGATGAAGATAGGCTTTGCAAGAACCAGTGATGACAACAACATTTATCTCAAGTCTGAAGGAGATGAAATACTGGTTAGTGAAGTATTTGTTGATGACATTATATTTGGAGGTAATGATATCATGAGCAATAGTTTTGTAGATGAAATGAATAATGAATTTGAAATGTCATTAGTAGGAGAAATAAAAAAATTCATAGGCTTGCAGATACAACAGATGAAGAATGGTATTTTCATTACTCAGTCTAAGTATGTGAAAGAGGTTTTGAATACTTTTGGCATGAGTGATTGTAAACTAGTTGGAACACCAATGGTTACAGGTTGTAAATTGTCCAAGGAAGATGCATCTAAGTCTGTAGATGAAAAAGAATACAGGTCAATGATTGGCAAATTACACTATGTTGTTCACAGTCGACCAGATATTACCCATGCAGTTAGTATAGTTGGTAGATTCTAGAAGAATCCAAAGGAAGCACATCTGATAGCAACCAAGATAATTTTTTAGATATCTAAAAGGTACAGTTGACTATTGGTTATGGTATCCATATGGAGGAAATTTTGATTTGAAGGTGTACATAGATGCTGATTGGGCAGGAAACGTTGATGACCAGAATAGTACTACCAGTGGAGCATTCTTTCTAGGAGGAAGGCTTGTTTCATGGAGTAGTAAAAAGCAAAGTTGTACTTCACAATCTACTGGTGAAGCTGAGTATGTAGCAGCTTATATGAATTGCACACAAGCTATTTGGATGAGGCACATTTTGGAAGATTTTAAGATGAAGATCTTAGAACCTATAAAGATTTTATGTGATAATACAAGTGCCATAAATATTTCTAAGAATCCCATTTTGTATGCAAGGACTAAGTACATTGAATTGAAGTATCATTTCTTGAGGGAGAAAGTTCAAAGTAAAGATGTTATCTTAGAGCATGTTTCAACCAAGGAGCAGCTTGCAAATATTTTTTTACCAAACCTCTGCCTAAGACTACATTTGAGTGTCTTAGAAGACAACTAGGGGTTGTACCCCTTCATGAGGTCAATTGAACATGATGCTGATTGAATTAGTCCCTGAAGTACGTGCAAAATTTTACATGGATTGATGTTTTTGGAGTGGATGTATTCCACAGGGGGAGCATCAAGTTGTAGTTTGTTGATGCATAATGAGAATGTGAAATTACATGTTTTACTTTCCATTTGGTATTGTTGTCAAAGGGGGAGAAGAATTGTGTAACTGTGGGGAGAAGAATTATGTGACCGAGGAGAAGAATTTTGTGTTTGATTAGGTGAACCAGTCACAAGATGATGACAGACAGAGCATGGTGAATACTTGGTATGTAAACCAGGATTCCTATTCACTATTCACAACAACAAATCAAAGGCGTTGATATTTGTATTGCCATCGATGCAAAAGGGGGAGATTGTTGGCATTTTGCATATAGATTGCATTAATGATATGTTGTCATTGATGTCAATTGAGCCGGTGAATGGTATTCATGATATTGCTGATGTTATTGTTGTTATTGCTTTTATCTTTTAACCGGTGTGAAAAACTTTGTGGAAGATGTTGTAAACCGGTATGGTAGTTTGTAAGTTAAACTGGTGTATAAGGTTAAACCTTTCTATGATATGTAATCGGTAAACCCTACCAATTGTTTTTGTTAAACCCTAACAGATCAAAGTTTGTTGATTTAAGATTTGATGTTGAGCGGTAATGATGGTGACACATGTGGTCATTGTATGAAGATAGTTCAAGTTATTTTGGCATATTTGATTGTCTTGGAAAGGAGCAAAGTGGATTTCATCAAATACATAGTGCGTGATGAGTTACAAGTCTGATGAAGCAGTGATCATGGAGTGGTTGGAATTTTCTTGTTAAATGTGAAGAGATTGTTATGATTTCTAATGGTCAAGATTGTACCAACTTGTTTGTAATCTCTATGATGAGAATTAGCTTTTTGTTGTGTTACCCACCTAATTGATTTGTATTTAAGGTCGATGAAGTTGTTTTATTTCAAAGTTGGCAAAATTGGCAGAAATCAGTTGAGTTTGAGGTTGCCTAACTGGAGAATGGATTTGCAGTTTGAGTAAAGGTAGATTTGAAGCTTAAGAAGGATCTGATCAAGCAGATGTAGTACTATTCAGACAGATCAAGAAAAACCCGTTGTTTTCTAACAATCACAACATAATTGAAATCCCCTAACCTGGTAAGCTCTAACAAGCTTGGTTACTTTCTAAATCCTCTCACAAGGTGATCCATTAGTTTGGATTCTCAAATCCTCTACCGAGGTTACTCGTAACAGGGTATTGTTCTTTTCATCAAGGCATTTTTGTAAATCCCTTAATCGGGTGATTCCTAACAGAATCAGTTCTTAACAAGACTTTTTGTAAAAGCTTTAATAGGCTTGGCTCCTAACAGGGTGAACTTCAAAAGAGTTTAGATAGCTACCCTTGTGAGTCTCATCTCACCATGGTTTTTACCTATTTGGCTTTTCCATGTATAAATATTTGTGTCAAGTGGTGAATGTTTTTGTGGCTATGATCTTATTTGTTGATTTGATTAACTACTTAACTATTCTGATAAGGCATGATAACTGGAAGCATTAAGAGTTGAATATGTTGATATTTGATTAAGCATTTTTTATGTTTACAAGATTGAAGTTGTTTACTGTTAAAGTTGGTATAACAGTCAAACCAGTTGATGTTGGTAATCTTTGAGATATTATCTTGACAGAGTTATTTTGTTAACAAGTTTATTTTGAGTTTGGGAGTTTGTATCAGTTTTTTGAGTTTACTAATTCACCCCCCCTCTCAATAATCTACTAGATACTTATTCTTTCATCATATCATCAACCTTGTCCCATAAGATCCAAAGCATCAATGCATTCATCACTAATTCCTCTCAAAAATATCAACTTGAGAGAATCTTCATTTAAGGTGCTATGCTTGGAATTTTTGACACTGAAAAGAAACCTCTTTAGATAATATTCAAGACTCTCATCTTCTTTTTGTGTCATTCTAAAAATATCATCCCCATGACGATCGGTGCCTCTACAATAATCCTTATACTTTGCAAGAAACAATCGTTTCATCTCATCCCATGTAGTAATTGTGCTACTCCCTAGACTCATAAACCATCTTAAAGATGATTCTTTCAGAGTGGGAGGGAATATTTTGAGTCTATGGGCATCTATAATATAATCAAAACTCCTACAGAGAACATCAAACTCAAACATGAATGTGTCTGGATCCTCTGTCACTAATCCATAGAATTTAGGCAGGGAAGGAGCTAGAATGTTCTTGAGATTAGCATTATCATGCTAATCAGAGATAGGAAACTCAAATGTTGATGCCAAAGGTGGGGGTGGATTATTCCCACCAGGAGGTGGATTTCCTTGCATTGAACTTTTGGGGGAGTTTACTAGATGAAGTTCTTCTTCTGGAGGTCCAAAGAGGAAATGGAGACTGTTCTGAGGAAATTCAAATTCAAGACGGTTCAAATTCTCTGGGGTTTGATAAAGTTCATAAAAAGGATTTACATCTGGGGAATCAATTCTTGCATGATTAGGATGACTGGGGAGGAATCTACATTGAGCATCTCTTCTTTGCCTATGCATGCAGGTTCATAGAAATTATTTAATAACAAGATCTATTAAAAACAACCAAACTAAAAACTAGAAAGATAATAACCATAACAGGTTCTTAGTTTGACACCATCCCCGACAACGACACTAAAAATGTTCGGTTCAACAATAGGAAGAATAAATGTAGTTAAAGTCTCAACCCAAAGTTTGGACATTCACTCTCTGAAGTTACTATCTCCATAGCTGAAGTTCATTTGATTGTCAACCCAGGGATGTAATACTTGAAATGGGTCTACACTATATATGCACTAAGTTCTTGTGATAGCTACCCTGCATTACTGCAACAACTAAAATCTTATATAGGGAAAGTAAGCAAGAATTGAAACAACTGAATGGCTACAGGAAAAACTTTGCATTAACATAAATTTCACTCAAGAAATACTAGCTAAGTCCAATGCTGCCAAACATGAATTACTTTGTTTGCTTTGGCTGCAGGAACAATCAATGGATCTATTTCCAATGGTTGTAGGAACAATGAATGCAAGAACGTCTACTATAGCTAAAGAAGAAAGCTAATTTTAACAAAGGCACAAGAACACTCACCAAGTGGGCCCCCTTGGGTGAGTGCTTCCAGGCTTCCCAAATAACTCTAAGTGCTCATAATAACATATCTTTATTCATTGTTTCTCAAAAGTTAATACATTTCTCAGAATCAAAAGAAACTAAAAAATACTTTTGCAAACTTATTTCTAAACCTTCTTCTCTTTTTCTTCTCTTTTCTTCTAACCTCTGAAAAGAGACAAAGAACCTTATTTAAAAGAAAACAACTACCTCCTACAACAAAGATCACGCTGATGAGAAGAGGCAGATAATATTCATGAAGGAAAATAGTCGGAGTTAAGCCACTAAAAATGTGGATCTAAACCAAACCACAACCATAACATAGCGTGGCGGTATTTACAATATTGATGCCCACTTGAGTCAGACATCAATGAGTATTGGGCCTACTTCTTCTCTATCATTCCTTATGCTCATCATCTTCTCCACTGATTTGATCTTTCAATCACCTCCTTGAATATCTCAAATTACATTTGGCGTGACAGGAGAGCTTTCACCGCAACGTCTTATTTATTCTTGCAATTCAAAAGAAAGAACATACAAGCATATACACATCTATTTTAATTAATAAAAAAATCTATTAATTTCACACATGATCTTGCCTAAGACAGCCCGTATGGAAACATGAATGAATCACATGGCTGCAGGAACAATTGGAAAAGACAAAACATCTTTTAATAGGTTCAATTAACATCTGAAATGCATATAGTCATATTTTAATACATCATCACTATCCCATCATATAAATTAAAACATGAGAAAAACTTATGAGTTTTAGGAATAAAAAGAGCTAATGTCTCAGCTCATCAACTACTTCCACCAAAATGATGTCATCAACATATACAATAACAATTAATAATTTGTCATCTTCTAATTTTATGTATAAACTACAATCAACACAACCTCTCCTAAAACCTTACTATCGCAAATATCTATCGAATCTTGAATGCCATGCTCTATGAGCCTTCTTGAGTCCATAAAGAAATTTCTTTAACCTACACACAAAATCCAATTTCTTGGAACATTGAAACCTTCCCATTTGTTCAATGTCAATCTCTTCTTACAATTCTCCACTTAGAAATATAGACCTGACATCCACATGATACACCTTAAAGTTCTCGAATGCTGATAAAATTAAAAATATTATGATAGCCTCTAACCTTGCCACAAGAGAAAATAATTCCTCGAAAATCAACACCTTTAAATTAAGCATATCTCTTGCAAACTAGTCTGACTTTATTTGAGATCACTTTTCCTTCTTCATTCAACTTATTTTTGAAAATAAATTTTGTGTTTATGATATTAGTGTTTTTAGGTCTTGGAACCAGCTCCCAAGACTCATTATTTTTAATCTAAGACAATTCTTCTTCCATAGCCTCTAGCTAACCTTTTTACTTGCTTGCCTCTGCATAACTATTTGGTTCAATCTTTGACAATAGGGCAAAGTGAACTTGTTCATTTTCCTTCTCTAATCTTTTCTAGGTTTGAACACCACTATGTTTATCTCGTATGACTTGATATTCATAATGATTCTTTTGAATACATTTTTTTAGAGTCTTAGCACTTGTCGTTTGTAATTCACTTCTTGAGTATTCATCTCCTCTATGAATTATTTTGTCATTGTCATCTTCATTTGGAACCTCAGATGACTAAATTGTTTCATCAACATTCACATTAAAACTTTCCACTACTCTTCTCAATATTTCATTTGTAACATTTGTATGCCTTTCTTGTCATAGAGTAGCCAAGACAATACCTTCACCAGATCTAGAATCAAGCACACTCAATTTTTCTTCATCTCTCTTGATGTCACATTTTCTTCCAAATCTTTTGAAAATCCTAACTCATGCCAGTCTCCCTTTCCATAATGCATACAATTTTTTTATAGTCCTTGTCCTAATCTGAGCTTTGTTCAAAATATATATTGTTGTCTGATAAGCTTCTCTCCAATACATATCTAGTAATTGAGATTGCTTTAACATGGTTCTTTCCATTTCTTAAATAGTTTGGTTCTTCCTTTTTGCTACTCCATTTTTTCGAGGTGTCCTAGGAGTTGAATACTATCTCTATATTCCATGCGTTGCAAAAAATTCTTCATATCTATCAGAAGTAAATTATTTGCCTCTATCTATTCTAAAACATTTGATTTTTCTACTAATTTCATTTTCTACCATTTCCATAAAAGCCTTAAAATTCTCAAAAGCATACGATTTCTCTTTTAGAAAAGTAATCCAAGTCATTCTAGAATAGTCATCAACAAGCATCATAAATACCTATCACCTTGTAAACTATTTGTCTTCATAGGTCTACATAAGTCAGTTTGGATCAAATCTAATTGTTTTGCTATAGAATACTCTTTAGCAAGAAATATAATCATCGTTTGCTTTCCCTCATGACATGATTTGCAACTTGTAGATGGAGACTTCTTCATAAAGTAGGACAATCTCTTAGCATTCTTTTGAGCTAATTCTCATAAGATCATCAAAGTTAATATGCCCCAATATTTTGTGCCACAACCAACTCTCTTCCCTTTGTATGGAGAAACAAATTTTCCCATTAACCCACTAAGATGATACACATCACAGTCAATCTTGCTTCCTTCCACAACTAACTCACCGATATCTCGATTCCCAATTTCACATCCCTTTGCATTGAATGAGAGATTGTAACCATTGTCACACATATAACATACACTTAAAATATTATATTTCATACCTTCTATATGTAGGACATGTTGTAAGTTCTTTTATTTCCATGATCAAGACTTAAGGTAACCTTACTGGTAATCTTGGCAACACAGTTAACATCTCCTCCATCAAACTAATTAAAATTCATGCACTTTCTGTTATCCCTAGTCATGTGACTTGAAAACCCACTATTAATTGATGAAGTTATAAGGCATTGAGAGGGGGGGGGGGGGGGGGTGGGGTGAATCAGTGCTAGTAAAAATAATACAAATATAAATATCAGTTTCACCAACTTAAAACTCAATAGGCATGTAAGAAATAACATCAAGTATGCAATCACCACATAAATCATAAACCACATGCCACAAGAGTTTATACGTAGAAAACCCAAATGGGAAGAACCATAGTGGGAGTCAGTACCCACAAGATCCACTATCTGCAGTATAGAGATCTGACCGGTTAAGGTCTAGAACACGCGGTTAGGGGCACACCCTGTTAGAAGAGTCTAAGCCCGGTTAAGAGCTTTACAAAAAGGCCTATGAGGACCAACCCTGTTAGGAGCTACCCAAGTTACTGGGATTTACAAACACGTTAATGTGTCACCTGGTTAGTGGATTTAATGATCAGAATTATTAGGATATGACTGCACCTTGTTAGGAGTGACCTTGTAAGAGGATTTTCTTGTTGCAGTTGTTAGGAAGTCAATAAGTACAAATGATCTCAATATAACACCTTCAACATCTGATAAGATCCGCTTCAGAACATTACAACATCACATAGACTTCATCTCTCAACATTTTTGATCTTCGCACTCTCAGAAATACAAAATTCACTCATCATCTATCACACTATCAAGCTCATGTATATATATCCTTTCATACCTCATCACACATTTAAAAACATCATAAGATCGACTAGAACCTTGTTACAATTCCCTAGGTTCAATGCATCTAGACAATCTTGCATTGTATGCTTTAGTTATGTCCCACTGACATAACAAATCCAATTCTATGTATTTTTACTGGTCTGAGTGATTTTCATCACTACCGGTTAAGTCTCCATCAGCTAATATGTTCTGTCAAATAAATATCGTTCACCTGATTGATTCAGCATTTGCGGTCACGAACATATCTTCATCTGATAGTCTTCAATGCTACTGCAAAAACCACATCATCTCAATCTTTATGATTTTCATGTATCGGTTATCAGAATGTAACACTATCTGTCATTTACGGGTTGAGGTCTAAATTACTGGTTCTGATGAAACTGTCTCTTCTTTATCGGTTAAGTCTTACCGATTACACCGTAGGACTTAGAGGACTTAAAGAAACACACTTGCCATCAATGACAACATAGAAAATAGTTATCATACATAAATCTAATCTCTATGCACAACATACATCTACCAGTTGCATCAAGAAAACACACATTATCGGTTTAGTTCAAATGATCAAATGACAACATTAATATCCCATATTTTCTTCTCCTTTTGAGCATGTAAAGTAGTCTGGGCCACCATAGAGTTCTCTATTTTCTAACCTTTCAGTTTCTTCTTCCAAATATTCCTATAATTACTACTTTGACTTATTGAGTTATTTCCCTAGTAACTAGCATATAAGAACTCACAAAATTTCTTCTACATTTTCTTAAAATATGCCCATAATTGTTGCACTTATGACAAATAATATTGAAATCAAATAATGGTGCAAATTTTTTTTTGCTAACAAAGTTATTTCTTTTTACCAAACCCTTTCTATAATCCACAACCTTATGACCAAAATAATCACAATTAAAACAATAACCAAAAAAAGATTGATTGAACCTAGTATTGAATCCTCATCCTCTTGATGCATTTCATCCAAATATCCTAATTTGTATGTACGCTTGAGTAAATCCATCATCCATCTTCTTGCTCTCTTTAGTTGTTACAACTTGTTCAAATCTTGAACTTTCGGATCTCTTTCTTTTGAATTTTTTGCAATTGACTTCATAGAATATTCAACCACTTTTCCTTTTTGATCTTCTATCAAACCAATGTTGGTTTTGATATGTAGTGATCTAAGACTTTTATTTATTTGATCCAACATCTTAGTGCTTTTACCAAACTTCAACTTTGATTGATTGTTTGCTTTTTAAAGTTCTCTTCTCAATGCCACAATCTTTGACTCTATTTTTTCACAGTCGTTGTCTCTAGTTAGTAGTTTCTCTGTCATAATTTATTAAATCCTCTTTGCTTCTTCTACTTGAATATTAAAAACAATCACTATTCCTTCTCAAGATTCTAGGCCAATTTATCTTTACCTTTCACTTTTTCAGCGATCCTCTTCTTCAACCTCTTGATCTATTTGCTAGCACAAAGAAAATCCTCCACAAGGTGTACATCATTATCATCATCGTTTTATGACTTCATTCTAGTATCATCATCAAAAGTTTCCATTACCATGAATAGATATTTTTACCTTCATTCCTAAAAGCGCCTTGGTCTTCTTCTTCATCTATTGAGAAACTTTCCTCATTTATAAAGAAACTATTACGATTCTTTTAAAATTTCTTCTTCTTAGAGAAAGACTTCCTCCCACTCTTTTTACCTTCATTGTTAGAGTCCTTCTATGGAAACAACCATAAAATGTCATAATTCACCACAATTAAAATATTTGAAAGGCAATTAACCTTTATACTTAACATAATCTCTGTAGAGTTTCTTGACCAAATTTTCCATCTCCAGATTTGTCTCTATCGTTGAAATCTGAATCTTAAATTGCTTCTTGGACACCTTACATACAACTTATTTCTTTCATATTTTTTCAACATCAATCATCATCTCATAAGCAGTCAAAGACCCATGTAACTCACCTGTAGTTAGTTTATTTTAGTCTTTAGATTCTTCAATTGTAACCACTTTTCTATCAAAAAGAGGTGCCTTATTTAAATACAAACCTTCCTAAGCCACTAAGTGTTCCATCCTAGATTTATCTCAAGCTATTAAGTTTCTTACAAGGAACTAAGCTCTACTACCAATTAAAGGAAACACTGGGTGTCTTCCAACCTCCTTTCCATTTACTAGATCATTCACAATGGGATAGAGAAGGCAATTGAGTTCACCCCTGACTCAATGCTCATAAGATATTTACATAGTTGAGAGCTTATTGCAGTTGGCAATGCTGATCATGATTCACGATTGTATGAGTTCTCTCATTTTTCTCCCATTGAGCATGCAGTTCCATTGATTGGTCTTATCTCTCATGCATCGAGAGTGGCTCAAAAATATGAGAGGTTCGGTCATTTGAACCTATATGTGCTTTAGTCATCCACAATGGTTCTTGAGACCTATGTTGATCCTCCTACACCTTTGCTTCTTCATAAATCAATTCATTTTAGCAGGTTGATTGTTCCATTCTACTTTTAGTAGAGTGGGATGAGTACTTGCGAGATATTATAGGGTTATTTGATATATCACACACTCCATACATTGCGAACATGATTGAGGATATTCCATTCCTCCTTGATGGTAGTTTGAGTATTCTTGTTTCCCATCTTAAGTTACTTTAGAGGTTGTTCATCTGGTATCTTCACAATTGTTTGGATTTGCCTTAGTTAATTTAGCATATCATGATTTGGACAGTTGGGTAGTTGAGAAGTCTTCCATGACACTCATCATGAGACTATTCCTTCCACCTCCTTTCATGGAGTTTTTTCAACCTTGACCATTTGATTTGTTTCTTCCTAAGGGAAGGAATGTAGTTTGCCACTCTAGGATCTCCATCAACATTCATCCTTGAGCCTTCATCTTCGGCATTGGAGCTTCTCTCTTATTGGGGGATACATGGTCTCTTCATTTCTCTCTTATGGGGGGAATCTTGATTGTACTTATGTGACTGATTCAATACTCGGAGGAACATTTTGAGTCCTTCATGCTTGTCACATGTACTTTCTTTTTCATTTCTTTTTCTCCCTTTTGAAGCGAAGTTTTCTCCCACTGGGCTTTTCTCCTTTTCTTCATTTCTGAGAGTTGCATTGCTTTGCATTGTTTTGTACATGAGTACTTGATTAGGCCTAGTTGCAAGGACTCATTCATGCATGCAATTTTTTTTCATCATAAGCTCTTTAGCTTATCCCCAAGTTAATCTTAAGGGGGGGTGTTGGAGTAACAAGGATAATTATCTAATTATTTAATCAAATAGGTCTTTAAATTACTTTTTTCGCTTGAGATAAACTTAGGTGATTTTTGTTATCTAAAGTTTGCTTTTCTAGCTTTAGTTCGATTGTAGTCGAATTTTATTTAACTCCTCTTTTCTTTCTCTAGTTCTCCTAATTTTAGCATTAGAGTTTTGCATCTAGGGTTTCATTCATCCTTTTATAAGGATTCATTCTTTCATTGTAATAATCAATCAAGTGTGCATAATACAAAATTCTCAAGTTGTGATAGAGCATATCACCTTTCCTTGATCTCTTTTGTGTGATAGGTATTTTGCTTATAGATGATTCTTGGCTCTCGTGGTTCTATCATCAACTTCTATACTTTATACAACGAAATAAATAATAACATATATTCACTTATTATTCTTGGTAGCCATATTCCTTAGCCTTGCTTACTATTTACTTGGTTTGATTATTTATAGGTGGCAAAAAGTTTAGGATTTGAACATGGAACTTACTATTCTCAAGAAGGATCATTAATTATTCAAACAACCACATGCAAAAGTAGTGGTATATAGTATCCCTATTTTAAAATAGAAAAGAATCTCCATTGGTCATTGACCCAAATCATCATTAATACAGACCATATTCCTCTTGCTTTCTTAAATATAATACTTTAACTATGTCAAATATTTGTACTTGAACCAGTTTTGTAGTGGAATCTAATCTAAATCATCAAACTTAAATACAACAACTCAATTTAAACTTGTCTACCATTAAAATAACAACAACTAAATTCAATATACTTCAAATCTGTCAATTTTTTTAATTTATCCATTGATATAATGACATCTAATATTGATCTTCTAATTTTAAATACATAAAAGATCAACTCACTCACTTACATAATAACCAAACACCTACTCTTACACACAATAATTAAACTTATTATTTCCTACTCATTTATATAACCAACTTCATAATTATTTAGGTAGATCAAATTACTCCTTACATATTGAAATATAATTATAAACTTGTGTAATTATAAGGTGATATGATTGTTAAAGTTGTTTAACCCTTGGGGAACACTCTAAATTTTGTTGATATTCAAACTTGAATGAATCAAAAACCTATTTTATTATGGATTAGTTTGAAACATCTAAACTTAATTTTTTTAAAGTCGATTACCCAACCATATAAACTTTGGCTATTTACATCTATAGATTCAACTAATTTATCTAATACATAACCATAGGAATTTATAATATGAATTAATTATTTTAATAATTTATCGTTAGGTATATAAATTTACCATGGACTTATGACATCCCACAATGACTATTTCCATGCAAAAAGGGACAAAATAAATAAAATAAATGAATTCGGTTTAATTAGTGGTGTTGACTATGTAGTAATTCTCCTTTTTATTAATGCACTTAACTTTTTCAAAAAGGTTTGAAAAAGGTGAAGGTATTTTAGGTATGGACTTTTAAGGTCAAGACTAGGCTCAAGAAGAATCTAGATGGTTTGTTTTATTTGATTTCTATATTTTAGAAGGTGGAATGTGACATAATTTTATGTGTTATAATTTCTTTTATAAATTAGGTTGTGTGGTATTGAGCATCCTAATTTTTTAAATGAATAGTTTCTATATTTACATCGAAGGTGTTTTTTTATATGAAATGAACATCTTACTTTTTAAATTTAAGGGTTGATAACTATCAAGAGGGTTGCAAGATGATCAAACAAATCTAAGCTATTAAATCTATTGTCACATCATTGTTTTGAGCTTCTGACGACATCATCGGATGCACCATTTCTGGCAACACGTCAGATGGAGGACTACAATAAATAATGAAATAAAGAAGAAGTTGTCTTTTTTGCCAGCCTTTTGAAACACATCTTTGTTCATCCCGTTGTCATTGATGTCATTGTTGTAGTTTGGTATTGTGATTCGACATACATGGTTTTGGCGTGATCCGAGAATTGCTTGTTTAGTCCAGTAGTTTGCTTCGATATATGTTTTAGTTTGACTTTTGTTCCTTTAAATATGCAAGGTATGTGCAAGTGTTATGCGAAAGATTTGGTGTTTGTTTTTCACACATTTTTGTGGTCTAGTATTTAGACTCTTTGTTCACCAGCACTCTACCACAGGGTGTTTTTGGTCCGGTCCCATCCGGAAATGATGAAGGCGTATTCTACAAATCTTTTTGGATCTGGTCCTATTTTGGTGTTCTTTGGTCTCATCCTCTCTTTGGTTGAGCCGAATTGACAAAGTTTTGGTTCGGATATATAGTTAGTTGTTTTTACAAGAAGTATGTAGAGTTGTTTTTGAGAAACAACTAAATGTGTACATGTTGTATATGCGAAAGTTTGCAACCGTGAATGTAAATGTTTTTGTAGACGGTATATGTGCAATGGATATGAAAGTGATTGTGTACTTCAAAGGAACTGTATCTTATGCATATGACAGATGCATCTCTAGTAGTTCAATTTTTACATTTTCAGATACCCATCGATAGTGAGCCTTTGTACTTGGGCAGCGAACCCTCTAGATAGTGAGCCCCATTGACAGTGAGCCACCTCTATATTGTGTAACCGGTTACATACTACATTATACTTGAGAGATCATCCTCTCCGTGGTTTTTCCCATATTGGGTTTTCCACGTAAAAATCCGGTGTTATGTGTTTGTGCTTATTGATTTCATTTACTGCATTTAACTAATGTTATGTGATTGGTTGGTTAAATTTTTTAATAAGCTGAAGGGAATATTGATTCACCCCTCCCCTCTCAGTATTTCAGATATTCAACAATCTTTCCATCCGAGGTAATATTGTTTAACCCCTCCCCTCTTAGTATTTCAGACCCATGCAAATTTCATCACTTACAATCCAATGCAAGAAAAATAAAGAGCAAAAAGACAATATCAAAATATCAAAAGCATGAGCAAGAAAAGAAATATCAAGAAAAAAATAAAATAAAATAAAAAAAATGCAATGAAATGCAATATCAAAATGCTTGGCTATGGGAACATGCAAATAACTCCATCAGGGCTATGGACGCCTGGCTGGCAATGGAGCAATATTTGAGAGATTACAATGATAACCTTGTCGGGCTATGGGGTCCGAATTCAAACGGTCGATATCTTGAGCCTTGTCCCTCGTGAGAAAGGGGTGTGTATGCGTGGATTGTATCCACCTCAATATCTTCAGTAACATCAGAACAACTATCCCACTCATATTCATTGGAATCGGTTTCAAAATCACTGTCCCAGGTTACCTCGCTGAATCTGACAGGTTTATTGTATGGTGAGAAAATATCACTGATAATTGACACAAGTTTAGTAGCTTGTTTTGATTCGGGATCAGTGCTTTCTTGTACTCTTTGAATTTTTTCATACACTGTTTCCTTTCCATGAGTATTAATTTCTTTAGGTTGTGGTTCAACCTTGGTTTGATCAGGTTCTTGTACATGATGTATTTTGTTATAAGAAGCTTCCTCCCTTTGGATAGCGAGTTCTTCTTGTCGTTTCTCGTCTTATTGATGCTTTTTCTCCTTCCTTGTCCTTTCTATTGCTTGGTGTAGTGCTTCTTTCCATGAGTCTTCGTTATGTTTTTTCTTTTCCTTCCATTGAGGTTTTTGATGGTGATTTTAAATTTTTTGGACTTTTTTGGATTTTTAAAATTTATCGCCCGATAGAATTATTAAGAGGATATCGTAAAATGGAGTGAAGACTATGTGGGTATAGCACCTACATGCTCCACACATCCACCGAGACATCACAACCACCTACGTCAACATGGGCTATATAAGCCTCCAAGGGCCCATTTCTAGCTCATTTGCACACTTGTCTTTGGAGCATTGTAGCTTGGAGGAGAGAGCGGAGATGGAACCCCCTATCACCATCACTGTTTCGAGCGAGTTCGTCGATTTGAGAGGCCAATAGAGTATGGCCCACCAGTGAGTCCAATTTTCTAACCCTGCTTGTAAATTTTTAGCTTAGATTTTAGGCGTTTCTGCAAGATTTTTGAATTTTTCGGGCTAGCTAGGGTTTTTCGCGTGTTTTCTTTTTTTGGCTTCTTTTTGCGCATTTGATTTTTCCTTTTGGCTCATATGATTTTGGTTAGATTTGATTCTAGCCATTTTTAATTTTGCAAGTGGGGAGACTTAACTACATGTGAATTTAATTAAAAATGGTTAGAAGGGGGATTTAATGAAATGTGAATTTAATTAAAAATAGCTAGAAGGGGGATTTAATTAAACGTGAATTTAATTAAAAATGGCTTAGATAGAAGAAGGGAAATATTAATCAAATCTTTATTTTGATTAATAGGCTATAATAAAAGAAAAGGGGATATTTTCGATATGATGCCCCAGATATAAATAATTGATTTGATATGAAAAGTCGATATGAAGCTGATATGAGACTGATATGGAGATTCAATATGATAATATGCCCCCTTAGGAGATCATTCGTGCACTAAAGGCATGAATGATCTCTTGAAAGAAGAAGAAAGCTATTTGAAAGATAGAAGAGGGGATAGTTGATGACATGCATGGGTTTGATAAGATTGATTAGATTGATTGGATTGATAAGATTGAGATTAAGTCTGGTTTCAGGAATCACACCTCCTGTATAAGACAAAGATGATCAAAACGTCTGGTTTCAGGAACGATATATCCTGTATAAGACATGATCAAAACGTCTAGTTTCAGGAAAGATACATCCTGTATAAGACATGATAGAATGGATCGGATGAAATGGATTAATAGAATTGATAAGATTGATTAGATTGATAAGATTGATCAGATTGAGATTAAGTCTAGTTTCAGGAATGACACCTCCTATATAAGACAAAGATGATCAAAGCGTTTGGTTTCAGGAATGATATATCCTGTATAAGACATGATCAAAATGTCTGGTTTCAAGAAAGATACATCCTGTATAAGACATGATAGAATGGATCATATGAAAAAGGTTGATAGAATTGATAAGATTGATTGGATTGATAGAATTGATAAGATTGAGGTCAATTCTGGTTTCAGGAATGATACTGTTGGAATACAATGAATCCAAGAACACTGAGAGGGGGGGGGGGGGGGGGGGGGGCGACTCAGTGTTATGTTGATAATACAAGATTTTAACCTATAATAAATACACATATAAATCAGTAAATGAAGAAACATATAACATGAAGTAAATAAACCAGCCACATGAATGAACACCATAACACACTGAATTTATACGTGGAAAACCTCAAAGAGGAAAAACCACAGTGGGATTTGTGACCCACAATATCAATTCACTGGCCATATGAAAGATATTACATAGCATGGGGGCCTACACATGCAGGAAGGCACACTGCTCAACACAAAAGAGTCTCACTAACTACAAGCTTCTGCTAAAATAAAATAGTACTGGTGAGCTCACAAAATGCATCTACAATGCCAAAAAGAGTTCTGGTTAAAGCTCTATTCTATATCGGTTCATAAACCCTGAATCCTTCTACTGGTATCTCCTTTCCTCCAAGAATGCTTTACAAACCATCTACTGATCATAGTATGATATTACATTCGCATACAAATGACCTACATACATATCCTTCGCATTACATAATTCTTCTACCTTTTTCATATACCTTGTCCTATATCAAAATGACCTAACAAACTGACTTATATACCCTTTACAAACAATATGCCTTATGTCGGCTTACAATACAAAAGATATTCAATGTCGACCCTTATACAATAATTACAAAATGATTTTATAAATAAAACCTATCAGATCCCAAACTGATGTTGGCTTCACTGAAGTGCTGGATGCCAGTACTAGTGCCGGTGCCAGTGATGACCCTCAGTACTCCAATACTGATATCCGCCGGTGTATGCCTCCAAATGCCGGTATATGCCTTCAATAGAATCTTGTTGCCATAAATGACAACATATGATTCCAATGAGTGTCAATTGCCAACAATCTCCCCCTTTGGCATTGATGGCAACACTCATGTGAAAAATGGATTCCCTACCGGTTCAATTGAAACATGAACATGCTCCCCCTAAGCTGATTGACTCTGCCTCCCTTACAC
Source organism: Cryptomeria japonica (assembly GCF_030272615.1). Taxonomy (NCBI): domain Eukaryota; kingdom Viridiplantae; phylum Streptophyta; class Pinopsida; order Cupressales; family Cupressaceae; genus Cryptomeria; species Cryptomeria japonica. The sequence goes on along the minus strand of NC_081415.1, from coordinate 66,081,296 downwards.
ATATTTTTCACATAATATACACTCCCCCTTTGGCATCAATGCCAAAGACCGGTGAAAGAATTCAAAGAATAATTACAGATTACTTTATCGGAGCTTGACCAATCTCAAAATTTCCAGGTAAGCTTTCTCTAGCAATTGTACATAGGTATCCCAACCGGTTTTGAGTGTTCCAGATATGGATACAAGTCCACTCAGTAAATGTGCAAGTCTTTCTTTCTCAGTGACTTCTGTTGGTGTGGGCTTTGCAAGCATATCCATACATTCCCTCTTATGTACACCAAGTGAATCCAATCTTGGACTCACCAAACCTCTAAAAATCCTTGCTCTTTGAATGATCTTGTCTCTTTCCTTTTCAAAAGCAAAAACTTGGTTCTCCAAGGTCAAAATTTGTCCATCAATGGAAGTTGTAAGTGAAGTTAGTCCATCAAAAGAAATAGCAGTATTAGCAATCTTTTCATGTAATTCCTTTAACCTCTGATCTACATTTGCTGTAAAGAATCTCTATATTACAACAGACCCTGTAGATGTTAGTACACCATTTCAAAGAATTTTCAATGAGTATAAGTTTCTCTTCAACCTTCCTCTTCTCTTTCTCAATAATTTGGTCAAAAGTGGCTTTATTGGCTAGAGTAAATCTTTCAAGTGCCTTCTTGTCAAAAATCTACTGCAATGATTGAAAGTTTTTAGATATATGCTCTGTCAATGTCTTAAGCTTGCCGGAAGGGATTGCTTCATTTTCAATCATACAATCAGGAATCAATCTATGCAAAACTATTATTGATTGATTTATTATTCCTTTGTCTGTAGATCCTTTCTTCATTAGCTCTGTGGGACTCATCTCTGTAATTGATTTCTTCTCAACTTGAGAAGTGTCAATTACCAAAAGTTTTTCTAGGGAATCAACTGCCGGTTCAAACTCCTTTTCCTTTGCTTCCTTACCCTCTCTCGGTGAATCTCTTTTCTCCTCCTCTAATGCACCAGTGGCTTTGCCACTTGGTGTAGTATCTGTTACTGTCGGTGGAATATTATCCATAATTTTATCTGTAACATGTATATTGCCTTGCTTAGATTGTACAAATGTAGTCTTTGTCAGTTTAGTCTCTACACTCTCATCAATTTTGGGTTTAACTGCCGGTTCACTCAAAATTTGAACTAAACTTCCCAAAATTCCTTTCCCTTTAGATTTTGTCCAGAATGGTGGGAGTTGTTGCCTTATAAAATTCTTCTTGAGAAGTGAGAAAATCAAGATTCTTTTGGAAGAATTTGGTCCAACCATCTCTGGTCTCATTTGCTATCTCATTGACTCTACCCATCATTAGGCCTATTTGTCAGGTTTTGTTGCTAAAGACTGTTCTATTAGCAACATCTATACAACTTTTCATTTCCTCATTATTTATAGAGCCACACATATTCAAAATTTCAACTTCTTTGATTTCTTTGTCCCTCCTGATTGCATCTAATCTCCTCGCATCTAACTTACTATGCAATGATAAAGGAATTTCTTTCAAAATCTCTACCAAAGCCTTCTTATGTGTGTCTAAATATAACAAGATTGTTTCTTCTATTTCATTTTGCTCATATCTTCTAAATCTTCATAGAAATTTGACACATTTTTCAACATTCCATCTTTAGTTATCTCATCAATCAATTCAGCACAAGTTATTTTATTGGATTCAGTTGCTTCATCACTCTTTTTCTTCTTGTTGGGGGTTGCAGGAGTGGATGGAGCAGGTTGCCTCTTCTGAGTAGGTTTCCTTGTCAGAGGTGTGGTTGCAGTTGCTACCTTTCTAATTAGCTTCCTCCTTGGTTCCACCTTCTTCTCCTCTACCAGAGGCTTGTCAGCTTTCTTCCTCTGTACCCTTCTGAATGGAAGAGGTTGATTATCCTCTAGATCAGAGTCAGAAGTGATAGAAGAAATGAAAGTTTTTGGCCTCTTCATCTCAGGAGCACTTGCTGCTACCGATTGATCTACCAGTTTAGATCCAAAACCTAGTTCTGTATCTATCCTATGAATTACATCCTGAACAAATGCATACATTTTGTCTATATTCTTTTCTTTTCTTTTCTTTTCTTGTTGAAACCAATCTTAACCTCAAGAGCCTTCTCCTCTGCAGTGCCAAAGTGTTCAGCCTTATCATTCAAAGGAGCATCAATCAACATTTTAGCATATAACTCAAAAATGCTTTCATCTACTTTATAACCTAATTCAATGACCCATATAGTTCTAGATTCCATTGATTACATAAATGTCTCTTCTGTTTTTACCATAAAGCAAATATCAGTGGATTATTTCTCCACAATGTATTTGGAAATTCTCTCCCTCAGTCTCATGTTTTCCTGAAAAGTTTTGAAGTAGCCCCAAAGCTTCTCATCCCTGTTACTACCAAGACCGGTGATTGCATCTTTGATTTGCATACCTACCGGTATGTCATGAGCCCAACGCTTCTTTCCCAAACCCGGTAGCTCATTCATAAAGTATAACATCAAATAGACAATAAGATTGCCAAATGGAAGGTTCCTTTCTTAACCCCTTTTATCTTGCCAAGATTAATCATTAATTCACTCCTTAACCATTCACACATGTCATACTTTTCATTATTCTTTATCATTTGGTGTGCAACATGGATGCAGGAACTGGCAATAGAGTTCAATCGACTTGATTGAGTTACCTTGTAGCTGATGATCATGCTGGAAAATTTCACATCCGTGTCTTTGATGGTGCTGAACCTCATAGATCTTCCATCATGGGTTGCATCATTTAGCTTCTCAACCACAGTGTTGGAGATCTTCTTACCAAGTTCTTGTCCAACTTTGGGTAAGCTGGTGACCACCTGAATAGCTTCTTTGGTGATCATGTGGGGCCAGTCCAGCCAGATAAATTCATTATGGACCCTGCTTAGAACATATTTGATCACTTCATCCTTGAATTCCAGAATATACAGGATTCTAGTTAACCCTAGGTCTTCAATGATTTGATGTTCCGGTTTGATTGTTTCGGAGCTGCCTAGTATCACAGATTGATACATCCCCTTGATTTCTTCAGTGCTTAAATCTTCCAATGTGTAGTGAATATAGGCCCTGACATCTTCTACATAAACCACACCATCGGGAACCCTCGAAAATGCGATAGTAGAGTCTTCCTTCATAGAAATTTGGGGAACTTCCTTGAAAATAGGCCTAAGCCTATCCTTAACCTCAACAGCAATGGGATTTGCAATGAAAGTAGGAGCCGATGATGGTCCAAATGCCATTTCAAAGGAATACCTAGAAAACAGTCATCGGTTGAAGGGTTTTGATTATTTCTCAAATGACTACTAGAAATTCTTTGGAATGCCTTTGCTCGTTCTTGATCGCCTAAGATTCACCTTTGCTTCACTCTGGTTTGCTCAAGCACTGGGTGAGTGAAAATGAGTCCATTTTCCATTTTTATCAGCGAGTAAACCCTAATTCATCACTGTCATAAATGCTTAGTGATGTACCCTACCGGATGCCGGTTTCACAGTTTAATGCCAGATAAACCTCTATCAATGATTAATAGCACTCTCCAAATCTCTTCCAGGGAATATGCAAGATTTGCAATTAATTTTCCAACCCTTAAGGCGCATGCCTCAGTTACCAGTTGAATTTCTTGTCGGTGCAGGAATACTTTGGTCTACTGGTGGACTTACAGGTGTAGTTACCGGTGTAGTTGCATCTCCACTTGGTTCTTAAGATTTTCTAACCCATCTCTTGGTGTGATCTTGTTGTATTTCATCTACCTTCTGATTTCCTTTCTTATTTGCTTTATCATTATTAATCGGTATAGAATTGCTTCTACAGTACTTAGCAATATGAGCTATTTTGTTGCATGCATAATATGTGACATTGTTCTTTTGAATTGCTTTGACATATTTGGTGCCATTCCTTGACCTACATTGATTAGCCAAATGACCAAACTTTCCACATGCATGACATTTAACATTCATTCTGCAATCTTCTGACTTATGACCATATTTATTGCAATTTGTACATTGACTGGGAACTAAATTGTAGTTTTGATTAGCTTTATTTCTACATTGTCTAGCCATATGCCCAAATTTATTACATACAAAACATCTACCATTGAATTTGTAAGCATTAGATTGCCTTACCGGTTTCCTCTGGTCTGATGAGTTCTACATACTGGTTGTCTGATCTTTATTTGTAGTACCAGAGCTTTTGCCTTGTACAAATCCAAGTCCTCTAGAATCTTCACTCTGCCTTTGTCTTTTCAATAAATCATCCAACTGTGCAACACTAATCTTGAATTTTTCTTTATACTCACTTGTAGTAGTTAGACCATCTCTCAGAGTAGTTATTTGTCTTTCAAGAAGATTTTCTTCCTTCTTCTTTCTGTCCTCAATATCTTTTGATAACCTCATAGTCAGGTCTTTCATTTCATTCTTCATAAGCATGGTTGCTTGACTCAGCTTCTGAAATTGTTCCTTAAGTGCATTTTTCTCTTCATCATCCTGGTTTTGCAAAAGTTCCTTTCTCTTAGCTTGAGCTGATGATAACCTTTCTTGCAGAACAAGAATAAACTCATTAGCAGAATTCAATTCATTTTGCAGTTTTAAGTTCTTCATCTTTTCAACATCATAGTCCTCAAGTACAATCTCAAGTTGCTTCTCCATAGCCATGTTCAATGATTCCGGTTTCAGGATCTTCCTCAAGCTATTAAACTTCCTCCGAGGTACTAGGCTCTGATACCAATTATTGGAATACAATGAATCCAAGAACACTGAGAGGGGGAGGGGGTGAATCAGCGTTTTGCCGGTAATACAGGATTTTAACCTTTTATAACATACACATATAAATCGGTAAATAAAGAAACATTTAACATGAAGTAAATAAACCAGCCACATGAATGAACACCATAACACATTGAATTTATACATGGAAAATCTCAAAGAGGAAAAACCACGGTGGGATTTGTGACCCACAATATCAATTCATTTTCCATATGAAAGATATTATATAGCATGGGGGCCTGGACATGCAGGAAGGCACACTGCCTAGAGCACACTGCTCAACACAAAAGAGTCTCACTGACTACAAGCTTCTGCTGAAATAAAATAGTACTGGTGAGCTCACAAAATGCATCTACAATGCGAAAAAGAGTTCTGGTTAAAGCTCCGTTCCATACCGGTTCATAAACCTTGAATCCTTCTACCGGTATCTCCTTTCCTCCAAGAATGCTTTACAAACCATCTACTGATCATAGTATGATACTACATCCTCATACAAATGACCTATATACATATCCTTTGCATTACATAGTTCTTCTACTTTTTTCATATACCTTGTCCTATATCAAAATGACCTAATAAACTGACTTATATACCCTTTACAAACAACATGCCTTATGTCAGCTTACAATACAAAAGATATTCAATGTCGGCCCTTATACAATAATTACAAAATGATTTTATAAATAAAACCTATCGGATCCCAAACTGATGTTGGCTTCACTGAAGTGCTGGATGCTGATACCGGTGCCGGTGATGACATTGAATACTTGAATGACTATATCTGCTGATGTATGCCTCCAAATGCCAGTATATGCCTTCAATAGAATCTTGTTGCCATCAATGACAACATATGATTCTAATGAGTTTCAATTGCCATAAGACAAAGATGATCAAATCATTTGGTTTCAAGAACAATATATCCTATATAAAACCTAATCAAAACATTTGGTTTCAGGAAAGATACATCTTATATAAGACATGATAGTTGGAAGAATGATGAAGATATGAAAGTGAAGAAAGATTCCATGATGAAATGATATGCAACTAAATGCAACTAAATGCAATGATATGATAATGCAATCTAAATGTAGATTAACATGATATGATAATGCAACTAATGCAAAGCTTAATATGCGTTCTTGTTCTTCAACGTTGTCATCTGTTTTGATCAAAGTGCCAGTGCTTCCTTTATTTTCATCATCGGGCCTTGATGTGTTGAAAGTTGATACAAGCATCATGGTATAATTAAACCATAATGACCTAAGTATATCTTACATGGATTGTGGTATTGCAAGATGACACAAGCATCGAGGTATAATTGAACCAAGATGACCTGAGTGTTGCTTGTGTAAAAGAAAAGAGTTAATCTTTGTCCCATACAACTCCGAAATGTCTTTAGCGATATGTTGCCTGATCACATCATAAGATAAATTTGTATACTAGAAGACTTCACTCCCAAATAATAGACAAAGAAAACATCACATTCCTTCCATACTTCTCTAGTCGTGAGACATCCCTAAGTTGCTTAGGAGATATGATAAGAAAAAATTAACAACGATAAGTAAGCATGTATGCTATTGAAAATGGATTCTTGTCAAGTAAAACATCTTGCAATATCTTTTGTTCAATTCTAATCAGTTCAATTCCATGATATCTAGTCTTCTTTCATTGTCATTGTCATTTGTTGGTTGTTCTGATCCTTGTTGTCTTGCTACGTGTTTGCTCTGATGTCTAAAAAACTCAAGGCGAAATGCCCCCAGTGAGGTTAGGGTTTTTCCCTTTTCTATTGATACTATTTCGATATGAATATGCACACTGATCACCAAGCCATGGTGGGATATGATTTGGATAACTAATTCAGATAAATCAAGGACAGTGACTACAGTAAGTATGTCCAGGATTGATAAGCATGTCCTGCCATCACATGATAAAGATAAGACTAACTAGAACAAAATCCAACAGTCATACTGATCTATGTCATTGTTTTGATTTGTTTGACGTTTGATAAGAATATCTGGTTTCAAAGAGTGAGTACCCCGTATAAGACCGATCTATCTAGTTTCGAGTGTACCTATCCCTGTATAAGACATGTTGACGTTGATAAATTTTGAGTGATGAATTGATTAACAAGACATGTGATTAGTTTGATTCCAGACTTTGAGAGTTTTTATTAAAAATAAATATTGAAGAAGTGAGGAAGACTAATGTGGGCATAGTGCGTACATGCCCCACATGTCCATCGAGCTCGCGTTGGTATAAATCCTGATTGTTGATATGGATCAAGTGTTGATATATTTCAAAGGTCAATATGGGTCAAACTGATTGTTGATATGGGTCAATAGGTCGATATGGGTCTTGATTTGATATGAGTCCTGATTGTGTTATGATGCTTGATTTTGATATGTTTCTGGATTTCGATATGAAACTTGATTGATTTGTTTTTGAGATTGATTGCCAATAAAGAACTTGGTTGTTTTAAAATGGTATTTGATTTTTGATATGAGTCCTGATATGAAGCATACTATTTGAATGTCGATATGAGGCGTGATTGATTGATTGGATGCTGAATTTTCGATATGAGTCCTGATATGATGTTGTTGATTGATTCTCAATATGATGCTTGGTTTTGATATGGGTCTTGTTTTGGTTTGCGATATGAGACTGATTGACTGAGTCTCGATATGAAGCTTTGTTTCAATATGGTTCTTGTTGTTTATTTGATGGATGGGCCATGCATTCATACTTTGATTTTGACTTTTTAATTTTGATTTTGTCGATTTTTTATTATTATTTTTTCAGTTTTTAGTTTTTGGACATTTTCATTTTTGGAGTTTTTTGGATTAGAAGAAAGATGTATTTGGTTGCCCTAATGTATATTAGGACAAGGAACATTATGAATGGATGACTGAACTATTGAGGTGGAAATGGATAGGAGAAAGATGGAGGTAGCTTATGAGGAGACACCTCAAGAGATTTTTTGAAATCATGTTTTTGTCCTTAGTTTTGATCAAGATCAAGGATGGAAAAGGGGATATACATAGAGATAGGATATGGATAGGAGAAAAAATATCATATATAGCGAGGGATGATGGAAGCAATGAATAGGTAGGATAGATGGTATGGATAAAGTGAAGCAAGATCGTAGATAGAACTCGATGAATTTAGATAGGGTAATGGATATTGGAGGAAGGATAATGGGAGATATGGTAGGAAGAATAGAGTGGATGAGGTTTTCCCCCAAGCATAAAGGTTTCCATTTGCAAAAAGGCAATATGTAAGATTGTCACAACATCTAGCACCACTCGAATAAGTGTTCTTGAACTTTTCAAAGATAGAGACCCAACCCACACTTAGAGCCTCCGAAAAAATTCAACTGAAAATATCTAGCAACTAGGAAGCATACTCAAAAGGGAAGAAGAATCCCAAACTGGATCAAGGTATTTAGTCTTTGATTACCCATGTGTGTGCAAGTGGGTTCATTTCAGCTCATATGATCATTGTAATCTTCAGAATCTAATGTGGCTAGCTACATGAGTTGCCCTGACTTCAAAAGCATCCTAGAGAGAGCCTCGCTATGAGCGAGTGTCCATAGCCCCGAAGAGGTTATCCCTGTAATCTCACAAATATTGCTCCATTGCCAGCTAGGCGTCCATAGCCTCGGTGGAGTTATTTGCATTTTCCCATAGCCAAGAATTTTGATATTGTATTTCATTGCATTTTTCTTTTCTTGATATTTATTTTCTTGCTCATGCTTTTGATATTTTGATATTGTCTTTTTGCTCTTTATTTTTCTTGCATTGGCTTGTAAGTGATGAAACTTACATAGGTCTGATAATTATAGTGGCACTAAAGAAATATTTTAGAGTTTTCACTAGCCATGTCTTTGACTAAGAGATCACAATGATTTAGAGAAATTGATTAAGTGTATGAGATATAGTAATCAAAAGATGTTGGTACCAAGATACAATAAGTGGTTCTTTTCTTGATTGAGTGTGTATCCCAACCAAAAGAAAATGTTAAAGAGGAACAACCTCGGATTCTAAAGCGTTTCATGAATAGATATCTAGGAAAAGGAATGAACATGAGATTCGAGCACGGGCAAGCATGTGACAACATGACACAAATGCTTATTTTACAGATGATGAATTTATGCAAAGGATTGAATGAAAGGGATGGAAGGATAGAAAAGAGGTGTTGGATAATAGATAGAATGTTTGAAGATTTGTGCGAGGATAGATGGGAATGTATTCAAGATTCGTGTTGGTACACAACTCGAGAAGTAATAAAGAGATGGAGGAAAATTGAATTTTGGGACATAAGGACCCAAAATAGATAAAGGAAATGATGGAAGAATAATTTTAGAAAGATGTTTAAATAGATGATTGAAAGAAGTTCAAAGATGGTGCCTTTGTTGATCTTTCTTATGGATCATTTGAGGTGATGGATTGGTAGATGGAGGGAGGTAAGGACCCAAGATGGATGGAAGAGATGAAAGGTTTGATTTTGGAATGAAAGGACCTAAAATGATTTTGGAGGATGAAGAGTTTGAATTTAGAATGAAAGACCCTAAAATGGATTTGGAGGATGAAAGGGTTCCTTGATCTTGATCTTGAGTTGGAGTAGGATCATTTGAGTTTGTGCATTTCTCATGATTTTGAATTAGATTAGTGAAGGAGATGGAAGGGATATCATGCTCTTGCTTAGGAGGTGGATGTTGAATGGGACTCCGCTCTTGAGATAAAAGGGGATCATCGTGGATGGAATACCAAAATTTTAGGGGATCATCATAAGATTCTTGATAGGTGGGATCTTGATAAAAAATAGGATTAGATTGGAGAGCCATGATGTCTTGATCTTGATTTAGGCTAGGACCCATTTCATTTTGAATAAGCTTCTTCTTTTTCAAGAGACAAGGGATGGTCACATGAGTGATGAAAGTTTTAGTTTGGATAGGTTGATGTTATTGACTTGATGGATACGTCGTTTCAGATACTCAAGCTTACTAAGTCGAATAGAGGTTTTGTTCGATAGGCCCCTATGATAAAGCATGTCAAATGATATGGATAAAGTCCCCCAATATGGAAGCTTGATTTGACTAACTTGAATACCTAGATAGGTATTGTTGTCATTGAGATAGTTGGATGATAAACTCTTGATCACTTGGTTTGATACTCTCCTAATCTTGTTAGATGAAAATCTTGCCTAAAGATAGTTGAAAAGTTGATAACCACCTCAAAAAGATGCTTGTTGGATTTGGAAATTCTTTTCTCTCCAAGGTTTCTCTTTGCTCTTTGTTTTGAACTGATTTGTTGTATTGGTTGATTTGTAACTTGCAAGATGTTTTAATATTCATGAAAAGAAGACATAGCACACATGAAAACAATGATCATCCCTATGCTAAATATTGAGTGTATGTTTTGGTGAGGATGTTTTCAAATCCCCGATGTTATCACTGGTTTCATTTATAACAAAAGACATATCAGATAGACTCTTTATTCAAAGGTCATTGACAATATCATAGTCCACTAGTCTCGATACTCCGTCAGCTCAAACAACCTTATCACCCCCTAGAGGGTGCCCATTTTTTTTGCCTTTTGCCAGAAATTAACCCAAAGTGAATTGCTTCACAATTGAGTAGTTATCTTGGGAGATATATGGTGAGTGATCTTGGGGGTGGATTCTTCCCCACCCTTGCACTATGATATTGCCAATGTATGGCAGCTGACTCGGTTCAAGGCTTATAATACTAAGGTTCATAGTAAGGATTCCGTTCGGAGCGAAAAATGATAATCTCAATTAAGAGGCTTTCCGACCTTTAGAACAAAGACTTTTCGCATCACAAGGATACTAGGGGAAGGCTATCAAATACACACTTCCATTGGAGGGGATTTTCATTAGCCTCCATATTCGATTATAGCGAGTTGGTAAACTTGGTGATAAAGTCGTTCCCCACTTGGGTCGTACCCTTCACACTAGCCTTTTCGAGGCTTCGAGAAGGCAGGACCTCTAAAGGATTTAATTGCTTGAAGTAAAAGAAAGCATAAAAGAGTGGTTTGTTTTTTTGGTCACTCAATTAAGGGGAGAGCATATACCTACCACTTTCGAGAAAAGGAAAACAATGTTCTTTTTATCCTTCCAAAACAATGATTTGCTAAGTCCTATTTTGGAGATGTTGCTCCAACAAGCATTGTGTTCTTTTTACCCCACAAAGCAATTTGTTTTATAACTAGGAAATTGAAATCCTAGTCAACAAAATGAAAGCACGTTTTGCTTGAAAGTAAATTGCTTGGAAAATTCAAAATTGTGGCTTGTTCTTTTTAACTTGCAATAATAAAGTGGGTTGTTCTTTTATCCCTTTGCAAGAAATTTAAAATTTATTGGTTGTTTTTAGATCCCAAAAAGAAGTGTTTGCCCTAACTTGTAAGAAAGCAAAGTGTGATTTTGTGGTTCTTTTTACCTTGCCATGAAGTTCTTTTTAAGCCCAAAGGAAAGTTCTAGTTCATTTTAAGCCAAAAATGAAAGTGTGAAGTTCTTTTTAAACCAATAGGAAGATGAGTTATTTTTAACCAAAAGAAAATATAGAAAAGAAACTATTAAAATCTATCCTAATTCCTTCAAATCTGAAAGTAAACCATTAGCAGAATCCAAAAAAAAACCTCAAGCGAGCTTCTACAAGCTTAATTTTTTTTAACTCTGGATTACAAATTTCTGCCTCTATTTCGTATGCGCAAAAATAAAGATCATATGTGCGAAAACGTAGATTATATGTGCTACAGAAACAATTAAATGCACTAAATAAATAGTAAAATGCGCTACAGAAACATTTAAATGTGCTACAAAAACATTTAAATGCGCAACATAAATAATGAAATGCGCGATAACAGAGGTTGTATGCACTGTAAGAGTTGTTGTATGCACGAAAATAACCGTTGTATGCACAAAAAGAACTGTTGTATGTGCGAAAAGAACCGCCATATGCATGAAAATAACCATCGTATGTGCTATTCTGCGTTTAAACATGTAGGCATGAATCTTGCAGAAAAAAAAATAGAAATGTCTAAAAAAATGGGGTTTCATCCCCATAGTTAAAACTGAGAGGGGAGGGGTGAATCAATATTCCCTTGATCTTGTTAAAACTTTTAATCAACCAATCACATAACATTAGTTAAATGCAATAAATGAAATCAATAACAAGCACAAACACATAACACCAGATTTTTGCGTGGAAAACCCAATATGGGAAAAACCACGGAGAGGATGATCTCTCAAGTATAATGTAGTATGTAACGAGTTACACAATACAGAGGTGGCTCACTATCAATGGGGCTCACTATCTAGAGGGCTCAGTGCCCAAGTACAAAGGCTCACTACCGATGGGTAGTTGAAAATATAAAAATTGAACTGCTAGAGATGCATCTGACACATGCATAAGATACAGTTTACAGTTCCTTTGAATTTATTCATTTAATTATCCCTATTTCTTCCAATTAATTAAATTGAGATTTAATTAATATCCCCTTTTCTTCTATTTTAGCCCATTAATCAAATTAAAGATTTGATTAATATTTCCCGTCTTCTATCTAAGCCATTTTTAATTAAATTCACATTTAATTAAATCCCCCTTCTAGCCATTTTTAATTAAATTCACATTTAATTAAATCCCCCTTCTAGCCATTTTTAATTAAATTCATATTTAATTAAATCCCCCTTCTAAGCCATTTTTAGTTAAATTCAGATTTAATGAAATCCCCCTTCTAGCCATTTTTAATTAAATTCATATTTAATTAAATCCCCCTTCTAACCATTTTTAATTAAATTCACATTTAATTAAATCTCCCCACTTGCAAAATTAAAAATCACATTTAAATAAATCAATATTTATTTAAATCCTACAAATGCAGGTTGCAACCAAAATTGAAAGAAATTAATTTTATTTTAATTAAATTCCTTTTTCCCTCACCCACTTGCAAAATCCTACATCTCCCATTGCCTCCTAATCATTCTTCTAGAACCCATCTAATCCTAATCAATTAGCCTAATCATCCTAATCATGTCCCTTCCCTAAATTTGAGGAAGTCACTTCTCAAAATTGGAGGAAAGTCTTCCAAAAGAAATAATGGATTTATCCATTCAACAAGCTAACTTGTTGAGTTCCCCCAAATTTGGAAGGACTCTTACAAATTTGTCCCCAAAGTCTTCCAAACCATTAATGGTTACTCAACCCTTCCCACATGGTTAGAGATTTTCTCTCTAACTTAACCCTCAACTAACTCAAGGGTCTCATCAAGCATTTATGGCTTTGACCCTAGTTATCCTATTGACCCTTGCACAAGAGTTTACTCCTTGGATAAAAGTTTTATCTAATGGATAACTATAACCTAGAACCTTAACCCTTACCTCCTAAGGTAACCTCCATGTCTTCTTAGGCATTTAAGGCCTCTTACATCTCCTCTCAAGCCCTCTCAAGGTGACATTTGTCAACTTGGGATTGGATTGAATCCCTCACATAGATTGATAACTTTAAATCCTAGCCCTTGTTGAGATTATTCAATCTCAACCCTCCATTGCCCTATTTTCCCTATAAATAGAGCCCATTCCTTCTTCAAAAGAATCCAAGTCTTTGTGCATCAAACTTATAGTCTCATTTCATCAAGAATTGTTAGAATCTCTTTGATAATAGTAGTTAGATCATTTTGTTTTTCATATCATTTAGCAATATCATGTTAGCTTCATATCAATATCTTGCATCCTACCATCATCTAGTTTCATATCTAAATCATCACTAAGATCTTAGTTGCATTTCCATTTTGATCTTAGAATCATCATATATCCCTTGTTCTTTTGGTTGTCATCCTATAGGTCAAGTGCTCTTCCAAGCTAAGAGCCACCTTGATTTGAATGATCCTTGGAGATAGAGAACAATGAGACGTGCTTAAGATCTTTATTATTTCATTTGTTTGTTCTAATAATTTTGATCTCTAACATAATGTCCCATTGGTGTGTTTGTTTTGTTTGCCTCTCTCATGTAGGTACCATAATCGGAGCTCACAGGTTGGTTAAAAGTTTTAACAAGCTCAAGGGAATATTGATTCACCCCTCCCCTCTCAGTATTTCAAATATTCAACAATCTTTCCATCCCTTGAGAGCGGAGGCGTAGTTGTATTATGTGACCAGGGTTCATCTCTGCAAATAAAAGATTGCAGGTCTGTAGATAAAAGATTGTTACTAATTTTCTACAAAGCAATTTGGATTGATATAGGTTTATATAGGCTTTACCAATAGAGACAACTGTTGTTACTGAAAAGAAAAAACAAAGATAGAAACAAAGAGGAACTCTCCAAATTGGAGTGCTGAAATATCTATTTATTTCATTTAATCTATAAGCAAATAGATAATAAATTATGTGTCTCTTGTAGCATATAGTTGAATGCAACATAATAGAGGATAGAGGATAGGTGTACTTACAATTAGACCGTGCCAACAAAGTTAAGAGGATAGTTAATTTCTTACTTTTAACGAGTCAACAAATCCATTGGCGCATATCCTGCAAACAAGGCAATTTGTAAGACCACATTTCTTCTATGCATCTCGTTAGATAGTTCACATTCCAATTCTATGCTTCCACATTTAGGATACATGTCTACTAGGGCTATGCTATGACAACATCTGACAATTTTTTTTTGCCATTTATGCGATGGAAGTCCATACCTTGTTCCAAATCTCCCATGGTGGCAGAGGCAGGCTGGATGTTTGGCAAAAATGGAGGATTATGGCTTTATGCATGATAATCACATTTTCTTGAAAGGTACAAAAGCTAACCCTTCTACAATCCCTCCTTGCCTCGCGTGCTTGCGATTACTTAATTTATAATATAAAATATTAAAAATAAGTTCATCCTTTATATATGGTAAAATTATATAACATAATAATATATATTTTAAAATCATATATTATAATAATTATATTATTAATATATATATATATATATATATATAATATATATAATATTCTATCAAAATTTTGAATATATTAGTCATTTGTCTATTAATAATATATATGTAAATAAATTTTTAAAAATATTAATAATGGTTGATAGAAATATATAATATTATTATCTATCACTCTTTCTCTCTCCCTCTCCCTCTCCCCCTCTCTCTATATTTTTGTATATCTCTATCTCTCCATCACTTTATCTCACTGTATATATCTTTATCTCTCTCTCTTTCTCTCTCCCTATTCCTATATGGGTGAACTCACAATGTTGGTTTCCACTTTTTCGTACATCTTGATTTTTGCTGAAATCATATAATTTTTAGAAAATATAATGATTTATACTTTAAGAGGTCCCTTTTGAAGTAATCAATTGAAGAGAGTTAGATCAAAGGCTCTTAGATCAAAATTTCTTGGATAGAACCTCTCTACTTCTAAATCATACTTGCAATGGAGTCTCGTTTGCATCTATCAAATGCTGATAAAAAACTAATATTACATTAGCTTTTGGGGGGTCAAAATTTATTTAGAACTTTTATTTTTATAAGTATTTATCCCTTATTATAAGCTTTCCAAATAGTATAATTTTTAATATATTTTTATTTTATTTCTTATGAATGTAGGGTTTTCATAGAACATGAACTTCTTTGTTCAATGCTTATGGGAAAATAGTAAACGCCACCCAAAAAATTCTGAAAAATATTTACGCACTAGGTATTGAAGTCCTCTTTCCAACAAACAAAAAAAATGTTTTTCGTTACATATACAACAAGTTATGTAATATCAAATGGATATATGTCAAAATTACAGTTAACTTGACTTCAAATCTTAATAAAAGTAGCATTTCTATCTTCCAATTGCAAAAAAAGAATTTCCACCTTAAAAGCATACCAAGTTTAATTATATCCACATGGGATTCTAGATCAATCCCTTTATAACATCATATGCCAAGAAAAAATATTAGGTAAAAAGGGTTGAAGAAATTATGGATCTAGGTCCAAGTAGCTTGAACTCTAAGAAAAAACCAAAAAGATGTTTGAGAGATTCTTGATGATCACAAAAATAATTTAGAGCATCTAGAATCCCTAAGTGGGTGAACTTGGAAGAAATAAGGCCTTGTAAAAGAATACACTAGGCAAAGTGAGTGAGATTTATCTCAAGATATATTGACCAACTGGTGTTGAATTTACATTGACATATTGATAATAGAGATTGTAGAAGCCATCTTTGGTTTAATATAGGGCCCATAGGAAGTTGAGGTGAAAGTAAAGAGTAGCCTTTGTGAGGATTGCAATTAAGAAATGGTGTATCAAGGTATAGTTTCTAAGCTTTTCACCAAGGTTTGCAAGATCAAACTCCAAGTTTGTGAGCCATGTGTATAAGAACAACATTAATAAAAAATTAAAAAATTATGTTTACTAGGAGCATTATTATCATAGAATCGCTCACACACACACATATACATACATTCATACATAATGTGTGTGTGTGTGTGTATGTATATGTATGTGTATTATATATGAATATATATATATATATGTGTGTGTGTGTGTGTGTGTGTGCGTGTGTGTGTGTGTGTGTACATGTATATATACATACATACATACATACATATATATACATATATATATATATATATATACATATATATATATACATATATATATATGTATATACACATATATGTATATATATGTGTAGTGTCATAAAATTGTGACCGTAGAAATTTTTGATTGCATTAGGGTCCTCATGCACGCGAGTTCGAATCCTCTAGCCTGATCGAAGACCGGAGATTGCTCGGCCTTCAAAAACAACTTCTTCTTTGGCCTCTGCATCACCCCTCTGCACTCTGCCCTGGAGAAAGGGGTAGGATAGGGGCATGGTGCCCCTATCCTCCTAGGATAGGGGCATGGCGCCCTTGTCCCTGCACTATCTTGGGGCATGATCCTTCCTAGTGTTGTATTGTTGGTTGTGCATTGAGTAGGAAACTCCCCCGATGTCGACGAGTGACGAAAATAAAATCCACCATCATGTATTTAAGGGGCATTTGTCCTCTCATTTGGATAAGTGGGATGAGTGGGAAATTTGCTTGAGATCAAGCAATCAAGAGCATTCAAGCATTCTTTTCCAACACTGATAATTCTCAAGTCTCCCTTCAAGGCTAGGTGTTGCATTCAAGTCAAGGATTCAACCATTGAAGAGGAGATTGATCTCAACATTCAATTCCACACAAGCATTTCTATCAACATTGCTACAACAACCTCCCTTGAGGTGAATTACAATTCAGTCTTTCATTTACAACTACTTGCAAGTACTTTCTTTCATTACTTGGTTAATTCCAAAACTAAGCTTTGACCTAAAGATAAACCCCCAATCCCAACCCATTTTCCTCTCTTTTCTGTGTGTAGGTTGCAGGTGTGCAACTGTACTTTCAGATTCGGGCTTCATTTGCAGGGGCAGAAAAACCCTTTTCATTTCGCAGATTTTTCAAAGGACCGTGTACATTCCCACCACGGTCTAGGCAACTTTTTCTAAAATTCGTAGGGCGACTTCGTTTCGACATATTGCTGCTAGACCCAGGTACACAACTTCATCCCATATTCCGATCTCAAGTTATAATCAGTTCTTTGTCACTTTTGTACTACATAATTCAATCAATTTCCTTTCCATTTCAAACAAGGAAGAGGGGATCGACTTAACATTCCCATTCCATTCAGAATTCAATCTACCATCTTCATGTGGAGAGATTGAATCTAGTGAATTATCCTCTACTCTTCCTAATATAACATAGTGAAAAGTGCTTGAATGGTAATCAATAGCAAAACTCTCATCTCTCTCTGAGGGAAAGGGTGGTTTCCTTCTTGATCAATCATTCACCATTTTTCCACCATTACATTTTGGTGAACCTGACGTCTTGCATGCTTTCCTTTGAACAACATTGCATATTTTTCATTTGCAAGTTTAAATTTTCTGCAAACTTAGTGGTTAAATAATTAAAAATCCTAGTTTTTAAAACTAAAATTGAACTTGTGATTTGTAAAAATTGCTTGTGGTTATCTTAGATCTGAAAATTGTTTTGTTTGTTAAATTCATTTTCCTCCTTATCTTGTTCAATTTGCAAATAAAATTTACAAAATTAAGAGGTTACTTGTTAAAACCCTAATTTTCAAAAATCATATTGAACTTGTGCAAAAATTGGATTTCCATTTTTTTTTTTCAGTTTTCTGATTGTTCTCAGATTTGTCTTCAATCCTGTAATTCAAATTTTCAATTTCCTCCCTTCTTACCAAAATTCAAATTTCAAAATTAAGTGGTTAGGTCATCAAACCCTAATTTTCAAAATTAGTTGGATTTTGTGTGAATTTCAAATCAATTTCATTTTAATTCAGATTTCTAAACATTTTCCAAGGTGTCCCTATCCATTAGGTTTGACCCTTTTCAAAATTGCAATTCAATTCCTCTTTTTCTTCAAAACCCTAATAGGGTGCTATTTTCACATTTGTACCTTCATTTTGCCCATCTAGAGATCGTAAAATTTGCCAATTTGTTGGGGTTAGCTTTAAAATCATCGTAATATGCATCCCTGAAAATTTCAAAAAAAGTTGGTCGGACCATATGCGTTCCCGCCACGGTCCATGACTTTTTTCCCAAAATTTTGGGAGACGGTTATGATTGTATTTACTAGCCTAAATCCAGAAGATTGGCTAATTTTATCGATTTTTTTATCCCTCTACAATCAGAAATACCTTCAAAATTCAACATTTCAACTTTCAAGAAATTTTTTAAAATTAAGAGGTTAATTATAGTCTGCCCTGATTTTAAAAATTCTAATTTTAAAATTAAGTGGTCTTTACTTGGCCCTTATTTTAAAATTTCAATTTCCTCTCATTTTTTGGAAATTGTGTTATCCCCTTCTTCCAACAAAGTTCAAATTGTCTAATCATTATTTTCTTAAATTTTGTATTAGTCAAATTTGGAAGCTTTCTTCCACAATTGAAAATTCAAATTTTTCCTCTAGTGCATGAGTTTTACCACTATTAGTCCTACCTATCCTATCCCCATTAGACAAAGCATTAGAATTAAGGCTTCCCAAGGTTTAATTACCGACGAGATGGAGCCTAATTTGGGTGACTTCTTTAATGAGGATCATGCTAATTCTTCCCATCCTAATCATGTGCCTATTCACCCCATTGATGGATCCCATGATGAAGAAGAAGCTTTAACTAGGGTTTCTTTAGATCAACTTTCCACATTAGACAATCAATTTGATAACTTTCAACAATGGATGTCCCAAGAATACCCTAATAGTGAATCTCTTCCATTAATTAAAGGCCTTAAACACATGATTCAAAGTGATAAGAATGGAATTGATATATTGTGTGACATTGCACATATTGTCGATTCTAATGTCATGCCTATCAAGAGTTGTGCCGAAACCCTAGGTTATTCACAACCTTCAACACAAGTCAGTCCTTCAATTCCTTTGACTACTCCTATTACTAGTATTCCTACTTTCACATCCAATATTATGGTTACTTCAACTCAAAATGTCATTCCTACAACCATGGGTCATGGGGGAAATCCCTTTTTTTCATTTAATCCTCCATCATTACCTATGTCTTCCATGAGTATTCTTATTATTCCTCAACCAATCAGTGTGACACAAGGGGGAAATTCCTTCAACAACTTTGTTCCTCCTTTAAGTGTTCCTTTTCCTACCCAATTATCACCCATGCCTACTTATCATAATGTCCCATCACCTTATTCTCAGTCCATGACTTCTTTCAATAACATCATACCACCTTCCCAATCACCTATGTCTAACATCAATTCTTCTACCAAAATGACAATCAACAATCTTGCTCAAACCGTGTCTTCCTTAAAACAACAAATTGCTTCCATGAGTCAATCCAAGTTTAGTGTGCCCACCTTTGATGTTGCGAGCCCACTTCTCTTGATAATGTTAAAGCCATTCCACCTAAACATTTGGAGATCCCTCAATTGGAACTCTATAATGGAAAAGGTGATCCTCTTATGCATGTCAAAACATTTCAAATCTTGTGTACTGATTTTGGTTATGATCAAAGATTGCTTGCAAAATTATTTATAAGAACACTAAGAAATAAGGCCTTACAATGGTATTTCTCTTTGCCTTCTTATTCTATCACTCCTTTCAACAACTAGCAAATGCTTTCATCCAACAATTTCAAAACAACATTGGTCCTAAAATCACTTTGATTGATTTAATGCATTGTAAACAAGGTGTTAAAGAAATAGTGATTGATTTCATTGGTAAATATAAGCATTTGTGTGCTCAAATTTTTTTTCATGTACCTAATAATGATATTCAAATAATTTTCATTTCTAATTTGCAAAAAGATATTAGGGAAAAGCTTCTGTTGTCTGAGTTTACCTCCTTTCCGCAGTTGTGCACAACACTCCACAATTATCAACTGGCTATGAGTCAAATAGTGCAATCCACTCCTATGACTCCGAGTGATAAGGGGGAGAGTGTTCAATAGCCATTTGCGAAGTTCAAACCAACAAAAAGCTTCATCAAGTTCAATGATCCAATCAACAACAACAATGTGAATGCTACAATAGGTGTGCCTTCTATTTCTAATTTTTTCCAAAGAGAAAGACAATTTACTCCTTTGAATGAATCTTTACATAGTATTATGTCTCAGTTGTTGCACATAAATGTTATCAAACTTTCCCGTATAAAACAATTTGATCCTTCCAACCTTGCATCTCCTTATTTTGGTAACAATTCTTTTTGTCAATTTCATCGTCAACTTGGTCATGCTATTGAGAAATGTTTTGCATTGGAAAATAAGATTCAAGACTTGATTGATAATAATACTATATCTATGGCAAGTGTAAATGATAAAGGGAATAAATCAGTAGCTCCTCCTAATCAAAATCTTAAGATTTTCACTAATCCCTTGCCTTCTCATACCTCTAACGTTATTGCGATTGTGCCTAATTCTCTTTCTTCTGAAGAATTCACTTCTATGGCTCCAAACTTGGTTAATATGATAGAGACACAAGATATACCTAAGGATCCTTGTATTACATTTGACCCTAGCGAGACCATTAGAGCACCTGGTTGCCCTTTATACATAGTTGTGAAGGTTAAGGATATCCCTTGCCGTGGTGCCCCAATTGATCCCTCCTGCATGGTTAATGTCATAACTGAAGAGTATTTTTTCACTTTACGATTGCATAAGCCAATATATGATGCTTCTAATGTGGTTGTGAAGTTTTTTGATGGCTTCTCTTGTCCTACCATTGGTTCTATCACCCTTCCTGTTGAAGTTCATTCTAAATCCATGGATGTTGACTTTGTTATCATACCTTCTTCTAAGCAATTCCGTGTGAAGTTGGGCTATCCTTGGCTATCTTCCATGAAGGCTATTGCTTCTCCAATCCCCAAGTGTTTCAAATTTCCTCACAATGAAGAAATCATAACCATGAACCATAGCTTATTTCATCCATATGAAAGAAGCCCTGGTGTTCCTATTGATCTGTTTTGGCCTAAACAATTTCAATCTCTTCCATCAAGGGGCGATGCTCTTTTTCAATCTTACCAAAAATGGAAGAATGATATGATTTTATACTTAATTCAACCTAGATCCCCAACACTTTACATTCCTATTATTCTTCAAGATAAGGTTCTTCCCCTTATGGATAGAACTAATCTCCCTCCTAAGGAAGATTGTCTACCTATACCTATGGATGTGACTTTACCTTCTCTTAAGGAGAACAACAATATTCCTCCTAAGATTAGACCTATACCTCCTCCTCGTGATGGATCTGGTCTCCTTCCTACACCTAATATTCCTCCTTTCTATGGCGCAGTTCCACCTCCTTCCTCTTATCGAGAGAAGAGGCCTGCTTCCCCTATTATTCAACCAAAAAGACCTCAACCTAAACCTTCCACTATCAAGGAGATAAACATTCCTATTTTTAAAGTGTTCCTCCTCCTTCTCAGCCTTCCACTAAGACTCGACTGAATCATTGTGTGAGAGAACACCGATGAAGACGTCATGTTCGAGCTCGTGAAGTTATCCCTCAAAATACTCAATCTCCTCAGACTCAGGCAATTGATATGATTCCCTTTTCTCATAAGCAATATGTTCAACCTACATCTCCAAATCATAAGTTGCATAAAATATGTGATGGTTTTACTGGTTTTACTCCTATTCATGGTCTTGCTCCTCTTTCTCTAAACTTTGATGAAGAAATGGGTGAAAATGTTATTCATAATTGCAATACAACTCCTAATGCTTCTGGTAGTGAGTATGAGTATGTTGATGTGGACAAGTATTTATCAGATGAGTTTTCACAAACTCTAATCCTAGCTCCTAGAATCAAACAAAGTGACTCACCACATGAGCATAGTCCTCATTTGGATCTTGTGATAGCTCCATCTGTTGTGCTCAATGTCGCTCCTCTGGCATGTTTCTCACCTTCCCAAAATAGTGATCAGCAAGATCGGAAGGCAGATGTCGTGCTAGACTAGAAATATTAGCACTGCAGATCTTTCTCTCTCTCCTTTATTTCTCTTTTGTGACCATTATTCTATGTGTATCCCTATTCTTCTATTGTTCCCTTAATGTCTACTTGGGGACGATGCAAAGCATTGAGACCTTTTCTTGGTCTCTTTCATGTTGACTCAAAATACATTGTCTCTTCCCTTTCTTCCAAGGTAGTGTCCTTCTTTGGGGAATGATAATTATTATATGCATATACATACATGATATACATGAGTTATCATACAACATACTAACCTCGAGGAAAGTGACACTACCTCGTGTTTTGTGTTCATTATCCTTGGATTTATTCCTCAATTGGGGGCTAAATCCTTGCAATAACGCGCTCCTTCCTTATCCTACCTTAAAGCAACTGCTCCCGATAAGGCACGTGTGATCACTTTAATGTGGGGGCATACACTCCGCTCATACTTTCCTTCTTATGATACTTAGAATTACTTAGTGAACTTTGTTTTGCTTTGTAATCTTAGTATCCTTGCTTTTATGACTTATAGTGAAGGGAAATTTGCTACTTGTAGTCATTGTTCTCCCCTTCTCAATCTTCCCTTTTACTTTGTAATCGAAGTCGTAAGATCCTAAGTCCATTGGTGGCTTGGCGCATCTTGCCTCCTTGACGTGGTAAAAGTCTTACAATCTTGTTTTCTTGAACTTTACCGACAGTATTGGCATACACTTATACTCTTGCTAAAGTGGGGGCTAAATGTAGTGTCATAAAATTGCAACCCTAGCAATTTTTGACTGCATTAGGGTCCTCATGCACATGAGTTCAAATCCTCTAGCCTGATCGAAGACTGGAGATTTCTCAACCTTCAGAAACAACTTTTTCCTTGGCCTCTACATCACCCCGTCTGCACTCTACCCTGGAGAAAGGGGTAGGATAGGGGCGTGGCGCCCCTGTCCCTGCCCTGTCTTGGGGCAGGATCCTTCCTAGGGTTGCATTTTTGGTTTTGCATTGGGTAGGAAACTCCCCCGATGTCGACTCGTGACTAAAATCAAATCCACGATAATGTATTTAAGGGGCATTTGTCCTCTCATTTGGATAAGTGGGATGAGTGGGAAGTTTACATGAGATCAAGCATTCTTTTCCAGCATTGATCATTCTCAAGTCTCCCTTCAAGGCCAGGTGTTGCATTTGAGTCAAGGATTCAACCATTGAAGAGGAGATTAATCTCAAAATTCAATTCCACACAAGCATTTCAATCAAAATTTCTACTAGAACCTCCCTTGAGGTGATTTACAATCCAGTCTTTCATTTACAGCTACTTGCAAGTACTTTCTTTCATTACTTGGTTAATTCCAAAACTGGGGTTTAAGCTAAAGGCAAACCCCCAATTCCATCACCCATTTTCCTCTCTTTTTTGTGTGTAGGTTGTAGGTGTGCAGCTGTACTTTTGGGTTCGGGTTTCATTTGCAGGGGCAGAAAAACCCTTTTCATTTCGTAGATTTTTCGGAGGACCGTGTAAATTCCCACCACAGTCCGGGAAACTTTTTCTCAAATTCACAGGGCGACTTTGTTTCGACATATTACTGCCAGATCCAGGTGCACAACTTCATCCCATATTCCGATCTCAAGTTATAATCAATTCTTTGTCACTCTTGCACTACATAATTCAATCAATTTTCTTTCCATTTCAAACAAGGAAGAGGGGATCAACTTATCATTCCCATTTCATTCAGAATTCAATCTACCATCTTTGTGTGGAGAGATTGAATCTAGTGAATTATCCTCTCCTCTTCCTAATGTAACATGGTTAAAAGTGCTTGAATGGTAATCAATAGCTAAACTCTCATCTCTCTTTGAGGGAAAGGGTAGTTTCATTTTTGATCTATCATTCACCATTTTCTCACCATTACAATATGTATATATACATATATATATGTGTACGTGTGTGTGTGTGTGTGATTGTGTGTCTACACACACACATATATATACACACACGTGCGCGCGCACACACACGCGCGCGCGCGCGCACACACACAGATATATATTGTTAGAGTTATCTTGTATTTTCTAATAATTATTTATTTAATTATTAGTCTATTATACTCTACGCTTAAGCTAAACTTAGTCATTTAATAATATGGTAAGTATTTAATAATTATTTCTTTAGTGTTTCTTTAGGGTTGCACATCTTTAGGGTTGCACATCTTTAGGGTTTCATATTCTCCTTTCATAAGGATTGTATTGTAATTTCCTATTTTATTCCCTCTCTGAATGATAATCTTTTTCTCTTCAGAGCCATTATTGTGTTTTTGTCTCCAATCTTCTCTTGTGATAGGTATGTTGCTTGTAGGTGCTCTTGGGATCTCAGAAGTTATATTTTCTCAACTTCTTCATGGTATCAGAGCCTACACCTATTGCTGCTTGTTCCTGATTTTTTTCAGAAGATTTTTTTTGGAGGCAAGGGTTTCAGTTTTTTTTTTAAAGATTTTATTTTGGATCTGGGGTACATCTTTGTTTTTGGGCACTTTCAGCTCAAACATACCTCCTTGTTGAGCTTAGAACACCCAAAAACTCCCATTTTCATATAAAATTTGTCCAATTTGGACAACTTTGGCTCTGAGAATATATATTTTTAATTTGGCCCTTCCAGGGCACATTTTTCGAGAAAACAATCAACAAAAAAATCAAAAAATTTATTTAGGCAGTTTTATGGCTTACTTACGCCGAGCCATTACCGCAATGATCATTGGAGCCATAGGCGGTCTCCAAGACCACCACGACAGGCAGTCTCCACACCGCCCAACAACTACGGTCTCCCAAATTGGCGGTCTCCCCAACCGGTAGTTTCCTCGCCGCCCGACCACTCGGAATCCTCTCGCCGCCCGACCGACACCCGTAATCTTGCCTGCTGCTCGGAGCTTTGCCGCCACCCAACGAGAGAGCTACCTCCACCTAGTCACCTCCTCATGCTCCTCTTTGAAAGCTTTTTGACAGGGGGAGGTTGTTTTGTCATAACCTTGGGCAAACGAAATCGTATTTTCAAAAATGAATAGGCACCGAAAATATCTTTTCAATATCTATTCAGATATGGAGGATAGATTTGATGATTATTTCATTTAGTACCTATTTTTTGCCGTCAAAGTCAGAGCTCTTTTCTGCACTCCAGGAGCCATAACTTGGGCAAACGGACTTCGTTTTTGGAAAACGAATAGGCGTCGAAAAGGTCTTGGAGATACCTATTCAGATTTGGGGTTAATTTTTCTAGAAAAATCACTAGGTACACAAGATATTGTCTGACACATTTTTTAGCTCGTCTTCTTTTCTGGCTCTCAGATTGTACTGGTTTTTTGGTTTTACATCTTGTGGGGGGTGTTATTTTACTACTTTCTGTAATTTAATTTAGAAAATCAAAATACCTAAAAAATAAAAATAAAAACCCCTTCTGCATCCTCTGTCTAGTTTGAAAGATCACTTAATTAAAAAAATCAAGAGTAGGTCTAGGTACAGCTACAGGTACACATGGTAGATTCTTCAGTTGAGCTTCTTACTTCCTAGAACTATCACCTCTGGAAAGATCGTATGATGAGGCTTATTAGATTGTGAGGATTGTGGTCCTATTTGGATGTGGATCAACCTCAGTTGCATCACCCTTTTGAGATTCTTTAGCACATGAATAAGATGGATGAGGCTATGGGTGTCATCTCCTTACATGTTTCAGACAACTTGCTTTTTCACCTTGATGGTTTTCTCACTCCTTGGGCTATGTGGTCCAAATTTGATACTCTCTTTGGTACTATCAATGAGTTCAGAGCATTACAGATTGAGACGAAGCCCTCTTCCTTGTTACTTGAGTCCTTTCCTCACATTGCGGACTTTCTGAATAAGTTTAAAACCACCAGATCTATCCTCCATAGTTGTGGTAAAAATAAGACAGACACAGAGTGTATCTACCTGATTCTCTCTATAAGCTTCGAGGTCCCTATCAGATATTTGCTTCCACATTTTATTCTACTATGGATGATTTAGGTACATGCTTCAACATGCCTACAGTTGATGTGTTGTGTGATCGCTTGAATCATGAGCAGGCTCACCTATCTCAGTTAGACACTCTCACAGGATCAAAGAACAAAGCACCGGTTGCACAAACATCTAAAGAGAACAAGAAGCAAAAACCGAAGCCTAGGAAGGATTCATTTGGCAATGAGAGTCCCTCCAAACCACCAGCTAAGTTTGATTCTAAACCAAAGTCCTATCCCAAACAATAGAAATATTCTAAGTCTGGTGAGTCTTCCTCCAAGACTAAGAAGAAATCAGATGAACTTTGCAATTTCTGTGGCAAGGAAGGATATCGAGTTTCCCAGTGTTGGGAATGATTAGAGGCTTTGGAGGAAGCCATGCAGTAGCATCATATTTCTTCTCCTCAACCTCCTCCTTCCTCTTCTATAGGGAAAGGACATGCTCTTTTTGCATGAGGTATTACTTCTGCATGCACTTGGATTATTGATTCAGGGGCTTCTCACCACATGACACACTCTCAACAACTTGTTACCTCACTTGCTCACAATGATACTTTATAGATTGTAGTTGATGACTCAGCACAACTTTCAATTTCTAGTTCAGGTATTGTTCCATTGACAGATGGTTGCATTCAAGATGTTCTTCAGGCTCCTAACATTTAGACGAACCTCCTCTTTGTTTATCAGATTTGTCATTCTAGCTCTGGTAAAATAGTTGAGTTCTCACCACATTATGTGGTTATTAGAGATCTCCATGATCCCGATTTGGTTGTGGGTACTGCCAGTCTTAATCCTGATTCTCAGTTATACAGGTTTGATGGATTTGAGAGTCCAGAT
This sequence comes from Cryptomeria japonica, assembly GCF_030272615.1. Classification (NCBI taxonomy): domain Eukaryota; kingdom Viridiplantae; phylum Streptophyta; class Pinopsida; order Cupressales; family Cupressaceae; genus Cryptomeria; species Cryptomeria japonica. The sequence goes on along the minus strand of NC_081415.1, from coordinate 66,054,184 downwards.
GGTTCAGGTGTTTCTCTTGTAGCACATGTAGATTCAGTGAGTAGACTTTGGCATGAGCTTTTTGGCCATGTCAATTACAGATACTTACAACAGATGAGCACACAGGCACTTGTGATTGGGCTCCCTCAGATATCCTGTACTGATGGTGTATGTCAAGGTTCTGCACTTGGCAAGAATCACCGTCATCCTTTTCCTACAGGCAGAGCCACATGTGTTAAGGAACCCTTTGATTTGATACACAATAATCTTATGTCATTTCCAACTCCATATTTTTTAGTGTCCAAGTATGTGCTCACATTCATTGATGATTTCTCCAAATGTACATGGGTGTACTTTCTTAAGTACAAGTCTGACGTCTTTGATTCATTTCGAGTCTTTAAGATATTTGTAGAGAAGTAGTCTAGTCTTTCTATCAAGAGGATACACATAGATAATGAGGGAGAATATGTGAATTAGGCTTTTACAGATTTCTACAGAGAGCATGGTTTGTAGCATCAGTTATCAGGTCCTCACACTCCTTAGCAGAATGGTGTTGTTGAGAGAAAGAACAAAACACTATGAGAGATGACCAATTGTATGCTTTAGTCACGTTCTATGCAACTTGATTTTTGGGATGAGGCAGTTAATTGTGCCACTTATATTCAGAATCAGATGCCTTATAAGGCATTGCTCTAGATGAATCCTAAGGAGGCTTGGTCCCATGTCAAGGTTGATGTTTCATCATTCTGAGTTTTTGGTAGTGAGGCTTAGGCATTTATTCTAGATTCTTAGAGGAAAGCCATGGAGAGGAAGAGCCAACCACTCATTTTTTTTGGCTATTATGAGGATGTTAAGGTGCACATGTTGTTTGATCTTGATTCCCGCGAGGTCCTATTTAGGTGGAATGTCCAGTTTGATGAGTGCCTTCCTCAGATGGATTCTCCATCACCAGCTTCTCCCTCACTGCCTCCTCCTCCCTCTTCATCTTTTGATGATTCCTTATTCTTTGAGGATAATATAGATGATGGTCCACCATCCCCACCACCACTTGCAGCTTAGTCTTTTCCTAAGTGGGCCCAGTTTACAGTTGATGCTACTAGTTCTATGGCAGGTTATCCTTCAAACACTCATCGTACTTGTGCACATACATCTGGTTCTAGTCTTCTGAGTTATGCCATTTCAGATGATCCTAAAAAATTTTCAGAGGCGATAGGTCACCCAGAATGGGATAGGGCCATGTATGAGGAGTATTCTTCTTTGATGAAGAATTATACTTGGGATCTTTGTACTCTTTCGAAAGGAAGAAAGTTGGTTCGGTGCAAGTGGGTGTACCATACCAATTATGTTGCAGATGGTTCTATTATTAAGTATAAGGATTGTCTTGTTGCGAAAGGGGTTTTCTTAGGTGGAGGGTATTGATTACTCCAAGACCTTTGCTCTTGTCACCAAGATGAATTCTATTCGCTTTGTACTTTCTCTTGTAGCTTCATAGGGATGGATAGTTTTTCAGATGGATGTGAAGAGTGCCTTCTTGCATGGAGACCTTCATGGGAGATCTATATGGAGAAGCCTCAGGGATTTATGTAGGATTCCTCTTTGGTTTTCAGACTTTGACGTTCATTATATGATCTCAAACAGGCTCCTCGGGCCTAAAATGAGAAGATGAACTCTTTCTTGCTCTCCACACTCTTCACACATTGTCATTTTGATCCCACAGTATATATTCAGCATCAAGGGGATGATATAGTTATCCTTGTGCTCTATGTTGATGATCTTATCTTTACTGGTAGCTCATCATGCTTGATTTAGGATATTCAAAGAGCCTTGATGGAGCAGTTTGAGATGACAGATCTTGGCCTTCTGCACTATTTTTTGGGCCTACAGGTTATTCAGTCTTGTGATGAGATTTCCATACTTCAGCAGAAGTATGCTCTTGATATGCTTGACAGATTTGACATTCTTACTTGGAAGCCTTCACCCACACCTTTTCAGTCAAGTGTTGTTTTGTCTGCCACTTGTTCTACACCTTCTGTGAATATTACCTTATACAGGTAGTTGGTTGGCAGTTTGTTGTACCTAACACATTCTCATCCGGATATTTCCTTTGTGGTTGGTCTTGTCTCTAGGTTCTCCCATGATCCTCATGAGAGCCATTGGCAAGCTGCCAAATGTATTTTGAGATACATTCGGGGCACTACATAGTTTGGCATTAACTATACTTCAGGATCCCCTCACATTGTTGGCTTCACTGACTTAGATTGGACTGGTGATGCTCATGATCGGAAGTCTACTTCTAGCTTTGTTTTTTTCCTCGATTCTGGTCCTATCACATGGTCTTGCAAGAAGGAGTCTGCTATTGTATTATCATCTACAAAGGTTGAGTACCGAGCAATGGTGTTAGCTAGTTAGGAGGTTTTATGACTTCGACAGTTGATGACTAAGTTTGGGTTCCCTCCTGATAGTCCCACTATTCTTTGGTGTGACAATCAGAGTGCCATTCATATTTTCCGCAACCCAGTGAAGCACCAGAGGACTAAACACATTGAGCTTCACATGCACTTCATTAGACACTTGATTTAGGATGACTTTCTCATCTTGGAGTACATTCCTATAGAGGAGCAGGTTGTTGACATCTTCACTAAACCTTTTGCATCTCTGTGCTATCTTTAGTTGTGCTCTATGCTTGGGGTGAAGGAAGTTGTCCTTGGGGGCTCTCATTGAGGCCTTCCTTCCTTCATGTTTTTTTTATATAGCATGCTTTTTCCCATGCTTTTTCCCATCTCTTTTTGGAGTAGAGTTTTTTCCCATCTCTTGTATTTGCTAATAATTATTTATTTAATTATTAGTCTATTCTACTCTATGCTTAAGCTAAACTTAGGCATTTAATAATCTTGTAGGTATTTAATAATTATTCTAATTATTAAATACACTTTATCCCTTTAGGGTTGCACATCTTTACGGTTTCATATTCTCCTTTCATAAGAATTGTATTGTAATTTTCTATTTTATTCCCTCTCTGAATGATAATATTTTCTTTTCAGAGCCATTATTGTGTTTTTCTCTCCAATCTTCTCTTGTGACAGGTATTTTGTTTGCAGGTGCTCTTGGGATCTCAAAAGTTGTATTTTCTCAACTTTTTCATATATATGTATATATATATATATGTGTGTGTGTGTGTGTGTGTGTGTGTACACACACACACACACATATATGTACACACACACACACATATGTATATACATATATACATATACATATACACATATATACATATACATGTATATGTATATATATGTGTGTGTATACACATACACATACACATACACATACACATACACATACACATACACATACACATACACATACACATACACGTACACGTACACATACACATACACATACACATACACATACACATACACATACACATACACATACACATACACATACACATACACATACACATACACATACACATACACATACACATACACATACTCTCTCTCTCTCTCACACACACACACATACAAACACACACACACACACATACATACATACATACATACATACATACATACATAGTTATTTTATTTGTTTAATATTTTATTATTAATCTATTTCATATTAACTAGTTTTCCTCTTTTTTGTTTATTTACTGATACATATTTTTCTTTGGTTATTCGCATTTTTATTTTCTTCCCTTTTTGGCTTATGGTGGCTTATCTCTTTACAATTTTAGTCTCTCATTTTGTAACGCCCCACTAAGGAACCCCAAAGGACAACAACTAACTAAACAAATAAACATAGCAATATATATTTTTTAAAACAAATCACATAACATTACTAACTCATTATGAATTTAAATACAATATTTGCACATGTAGAAGATAAACATTCACCTAACTAAGTCCTCTTTCAAGTTCCCTAGTGTTGCAACCTTAGAATTGCTTTAAACAATATCTAAGAATCTAACACCATAATGAAATATCATAACATTTCATAAAGCATAAACATAAATATCTATCACTAAGTTGATTTTAAACACCAAACTAAGCGTTCATATGATAACCTTAGCATAAATCTTATAATGACACATCCAATCACATAAGACTGGTCGATACCAACACCAAACCACTTAATGCTAAACTATAATTATTATACATTTTTTTTTATTATATCAAATTATATTACATTACATCAAACTACATCAATCACCCTAAGGGAGTGTCCAATATACAAATGATACAATTACAATGATTCCAACGTACACAACATCAATTAATATATCACTAAATCATATGCATCATGAAATGAGAGAAATTGAAAAGAAGATACAAGATCCATCCGATGCACACAAACTTGTCCATCAATCCCCAATGGAGGTAGGCACCAACCACTCGACCATGTGGAACCCTTAGTTCCACCCCGCCGTCCTCTGGAGATAGACACAAGGCCCCACACAACACAAGCAAACCGGGCTGACAAAACCAACATCCAAGGAAACACAAAAATACACATGGACAAACAGGACTACCACATGGTTTCACCAGAGGCTCCTAACAACACACATATGATAGGGTTCCAAGATACAATTAGGAAAGAGTGTCATCAAATAGCCTCAATATGGGTTATCTTGGTAAGCCTATCCTGACCTTGGCCCCCATTTTATGACTCAAGTGGAATCGAACAATCCTTTCATGAGGACAATCAAGTTTGATCATGCCAGATTAAAGTCCCCTGGAAGGCCAGGCCTTCTCATTTCCATCCTTAGCCTATACGAGTACTAAGGCCATGGGAAAGGCAACACAATTATCTTCATTAATTTTTTACCCCAGTTTATTTAATTAGGTTTTCACTTGTTAAGGAAACTCACAATGGGTTATCCTAGCTAGCCACTTTAGGGCCCTGAACCCCATTGAGAGCCACTCCCCCTAGGTTGCATCTAGACACCACTAACATAGAGTTTTATATAAAGGAATGATAGTAATTTACAATATATATCTTTCAAATTAATCATACATGAAACATAGTCTAAAAATTAGACCTGATTCACACATTAAGCCTTTGTAATCCTTCCCAATTAGATACACCTACGAAGATACTCCAAATGTAGTAACAACTGAACATACATACAACCAAGAGTAGGAGAAATGCATACATATATAAATGAACTCAAATTGGGCCTTACTAACCCCCAAACACAGATACAACATAGAACAACCTGAAATCATGCCTCTAGAAACCACCTAGACACCCTAGACTGAAAAACCAAGCAAAATAGGCCCAAACCCCTATAATTGCACAATTGGCCTGACAAATACACAATTGGGTCATAAAAATACACACTTGGGGCCTCAAGTTGCACAGTTGAGGGCTACTATTGTGTAGTTGAGCCCAATCTCGTGTAGGTGCAAAGGACCCAGTTGGGGAGCCAAATTGGGCAACCTACAGGCCCTGAAATTGAAAACAGGAGAAGACCCATTTGAGAAGGGTATGTTTTTATTCCATAAATCCAACCAATTGGTTCCCAATAAATATAAAATAGGTCACAATACTAAAAAACCAGAAAACATCCCCTTAAAAATTCCATTCAGAGAGAACTTTACAACACAAAACATAAACCACCAAAACTAGAAATCTAATGTCCATTCAATTATCAAGGAAACACATTGAACTAACCATTTATCTTTCCCAAAATCAAATTAAAAAAATTCTTCATAATGAACTTAAAACCCTAAAAAAATCCAACAAAATCCATACAAGAGAGAAAAGCAATTAAAGCCATTTCAACACATACTTTGCCAACAAATAAAACTATTTTAAATAAATTTCAAAAATACATAAAACATCCATTTTTCCTTTCCAAAATAAATACATATCATTCAGCAAATAAAAGGGGTTTCAAACCCCACATCGGGTCCTGCAGAGACAATACAAATTGAGAAGAATAGATGAAGAAATGAAGGTCAAATGCAAGCCATGCTCAATCAATAAATCCCAACCATCAACAAGTCACAAATCAACAAACAATGAATAAAAAAATCCTCCAAGAAAGAATGCCAAAATCTCCAAGTAATCTCCACACCAAAATGCACAAGAAAATGGAAGAAAACCTCCTTCAAATCCTTCCCATTCTCACACAAAATCAATCTTTTACCAAAACTCCAATAATAACCATCCAATGAGCAGCGTTTTTTGTCCAAGAATAATACAAGAAATAAAGAAAATCCTCACAAAAATGTGTATGAGAAAACTCAACCAACTTCCACAAATAATCTTGTAATATAACTCATAAACCAAGATTAATTCATAAAATACAAAACCAACTCCCACCTATCAAATACAACATAAAGTTATCAAAATCAAAGTATATATTCATCCCACTCAAACATAAATATGCAACTAAAAATATATTATTTATTATTCCCCACCAAATACTACTCACATAAAAATAGTCTAATAGATTACATAGTGGGAACAAATATTTAATATTAATATAAGTGGATCATATCATATAATTAAACAACAACAAAAACAATAATAATAATAACAACAAATATTTACAGATAAATTAAAATAATTATCTCATAAATATAATTAAAGATAACTCACACGAATACCTAAGACATTGCCAAGATAGAAACAACATTCACCACATACTCAAAACGACTGACTCAAGGATACAAACATTGCCTTTAGGGAAATTTGAACTAGCGATCAGAAGACCAAGCATAATTTCTCCCCCTATGCTATCACGATTACCACCATTGGGGTTTCTTAGGCATGCTTAGACCTGTGTAGCTAGGTGGAGTCGATGTCTGGTACCTACACCAACACAAACACAAAACACTTGCACACATACACATCCATATATATACATCTAACAAATAGGATTAGTGGTCATAATAAATCCTCAAATATAAACATTAGTATATATGTTATTACACCTATAAAATAATACATCATCTAAAAAATAACCATCAAGGATACAAACATTGCCTTTAGGGAAATTTGAACTGGCGATCAGAAGACCAAGCATAATTTCTCCCCCTATGCTATCACGATTACCACCATTGGGGATTCTTAGGCATGCTTACACCTGTGAAGCTAGGTGGAGTCGATGTCTGGTACCTACACCAACACAAACACAAAACACTTGCACACATACACATCCATATATATACATCTAACAAATAGGATTAGTGGTCATAATAAATCCTCAAATATAAACATTAGTATATATGTTATTACACCTATAAAATAATACATCATCTAAAAAATAGCCATCAAGGATACAAACATTGCCTTTAGGGAAATTTGAACTAGCGATCAGAAGACCAAGCATAATTTCTCCCCCTATGCTATCACGATTACCACCATTGGGGATTCTTAGGCATGCTTACACCTGTGAAGCTAGGTGGAGTCGATGTCTGGTACCTACACCAACACAAACACAAAACACTTGCACACATACACATCCATATATATACATCTAACAAATAGGATTAGTGATCATAATAAATCCTCAAATATAAACATTAGTATATATGTTATTACACCTATAAAATAATACATCATCTAAAAAATAGCCATCAAGAGATCATAACATAAAACCCCAATAGCCTCAAGAGTATAGAATATCATAAACATCAACCCTAAAACATTAGTAGGATATCATAAGCATAAACTATCATGATCAACAACATGTCCTGAAACATAGAATATCACGTGAGATCCAACAACATGAATCCAATAGATAAGTCCACACACTGATCCAAAGATAACCACACACACAAACATAGTCACCAAGAGTCCAATAGTAGCAAGATAAATGTTAAACATGGAAGGGGTATTACACATTTCACCTATATTATACTTTTCTTGTCTGTCATTTGTCATTTCCTCATCTTGGTTTTATTTTCACTTTTTCATTCAAATATTTGACCCCTCCTTTATATAATGCATTTTTATTAATGAATTATTTTTTCATTTCTTTGCTATCTTAATTTTTTTTGTTGGCTTGTTGAGGCTTTACCTGTGGCATTTCCTTTATTCTTCATTTATTTCTTTTTCTTTTTATTTTCATGTTACTTTCCTTTGTTTATTATTATTCTTGATTTATTTTCATGCCATGTTTCACTTGTCCTAACCTAGTACTCCTTTCACCCTTTTCTCTCTTTTTAGTATATTTTGGTTTGTAAAATTAACCACTTTATTCTCCTTATGATCTCTATCTCATCCTAATGATGGATCAGAGAGTGTGATATGAAATATTGATACAAAAACTCTCACACAATCAACTCTAGAAGCAACACACATTCAAAGAGAATATTGTGAAAGCTAGTGCCATTCCATAGAATCTAGGGACTCATAGCTTCCCAAGCTATCCAAATTATTTTATGATAATGGGCTCTTTTATAAGAGAAGGGAATGAAATATGACCCCCTTCTACATTGGTCTCTTATAAGGGATGCCAACATAAATACAATGATGAACAAAATTTTCCAAGACTTATTACCTTCTAGATCATGAATGATTTTATTGGCACACAAAGCTACACCTTGGCATTGAGTAGAAATTAAGCCCAAACCTCCAAAATTATGTGGGAGATAATAATGCTCCTAGTAAACATAATAAAATCTCTATGATCATTGGAGGAGACTCAAAGATTGTCTCTAGGAAGCTTTTCTAGATTCATATAAGAGGCTTTATAAGGGATCCAATAAGAAGAAGAATAAACACAAGTGGCGGGAAGAATGTTAGAATAAATCTAGAACATATGCACTAGGAATAAGGTTTCTTAATTATAGATAAAATAATTTGTCAAAGAATAGGTAGATCTTGAAAAGAAAAAGAAATGTCCACAAACATAAATATTTCTCCATGCCCAATCTATTTCTACCCATAAGAGTCAAGCAAAGGAGGCTTACGTAGAAATGAAACCTAATAACATTGAGTTTTATTTGAATGAATTTATAAAACTATCCAAGAATGGAAAGCTTGAAAACTATAATTTCTCCCTTACAAAAGAGTAATAAAAGAACCGTCAACAAAATGGCCATTAACTAATTGAACTATACAATTAGGTAATGAAATACCTTGACTAACTCTTGAAAAATGAATTGAGTCAATATGTATCTAAAACCTTCAAGAACAAGCACAATCCTAGAACAATAGACTTGAAACGGCAAAAAACACTAGATTTCTATCCATTGAAATAAATACAAGCTAAAACATTAGAGAAGAACTTATGCCTAGATTAAATAAAATAAGGTCCAAATTGTAAATGTTAGAGTATAGAAATAATAAAAGGCCACTTCATTTATTCATAAGCCTTAGAAAATTTCTTTAATGAAAATATCTTTCTAATGAGATTGTTAAGACCATTCCACACCTTAATATCTTGCAATAATATTATCTTGGACATATTTGGAATTAATAAAGTCTTTTCAAATTCTTGTGTTGCATAATCCAAGGAAGAAAACGGTGCAAATTTAGCACAAGGGATTTTCATATGATCTTGTATAAAACATAAGTAGATGTAATCAACTTCCAATTATAAATATGTTTAGGATCGCCAAAATTAGGTATGAATTTGATATTTTCTTTATTAATAATTTTTCCTAAGGAATCATAATAAAAGGCTTCAATATAAACTTTATGAAGATCCCCACTAACACAATCCCACAGTGTCTTATAAAATTCAAAAGGAAAGCTATCATAGTTGGGGGATTTGTCATTGGTTATACTAAAGACCATTTCTTGGAGATTAGCAATGAAGATTAATTAATGACAAAAATCACATTGATAAGAAGAGACACAACAAGAAATAACCACAAGACACTCTTATAAGGTATTCTCTCTCATTTAAGAGAATTATTTTTTGGTTCAAAAGCCTATTTATAATGCCCAACAAAGTCTTGAAGGATATTTTGAATCAATTTGAGAAATTAATGGCCATCTATAATCTATTTAGAAGCTCTGTCTTGCACCTTAGGAGCTCTATCTCCCAACTTCAACCAAGGAAACCATGCTTTAATCTAGGTACCTCTATTTGAATTACTATTTTATGCAAGATTTAGTGTGATCAAAATACGAAAATTGAGACTAAAAGCTAACATACCGATGAAACTTTTGAGTACAAAGGCTAACTAAGCTTAAACTAATATAAACAAGTTAACTTACCTAGACGTGTCTCATTGTTCTCTATCTCATAGGATCCCTCAAGTCAATGGTTTCTCTCAGATCATTGAGAAAATGACTTAGGAATGACAACTCCAAGAATGAGTGATAGTGAATGATAATGATCTATATGCAATGCATTCTAGATCTAATAAAGCTTATTTAGATATGATTTTAAGCTATGATGAAGTTGATGATATGATAATGAAACTTATTAGCTATGCTAACATGGTTCATGATTAAAAGGCTATATTAAAATGCTCCTAAATGATTAAAATGTTATTTTCAAAGAGAGGCTAAAATGATTGATATAATTAGACTATAGTGTAGATGCATGAAAAATTGGATATGGATAATGAAGAAAGTGAGTCCTACTTACAGAGAAAATAGGGAAAGGGATGGTTAAGATTCAATAATCTTAACAAGGGCTAGGATTGAAACTTACTCAATCCATGTTTACAATTTTCACCAATGAAATGGTGACAATTGTCAACAAGAGGTGGCTTGAGAGGGGATGCATGAGGCATTAAATTCCTGAGAAGACTTGAGGGTCACCCTAGGAGGATGTGGTTAGGGTTAGATTAGGGTTAACCATTGGATAAATCTTTTACCCTAAGGGTAAAATCTTGTGCAAGGGTTAATGAGATAACTAGGGTCAAAACAATGAGTGCTTGATGAGACCCTTGGGTAAATTGAGGGTTAATTTAGAGGGAAATTCTCTAACCATGGGTGGAGGTTGGATTAACCATTAATGGTTAGGAAGACTTTGAAGGTTAACTTGTTGAAGACATAAAGCCTTCAATGCTTTTCAAAGACTTTGAGGCATTTTTGAGAAGCGACTTCTCTTAAGGAGTGTGAAAATGTTTAAGAGATGAATTAGGCTAGTTAGGATGATTAGAAGACTCTAGAAGGCTCTAGAAGAGGATTATTCATTCAAGTGGATTTGTTAGGAGAATGCAAGTGAGAGGTATTTTTGGATTTTAATTTCGAAATAAAGTGATTGTGGATAACAACTTGCCTAATTTAAATAAAATTTTAATTTATTTAAATTGGAAGGGGATTTTAAATTAAATGTGAATTTAATTAAAAAGGGAAGGGGATTTAATTAAATAAAGTGATTTATTTAATTAAAGGCTAGGAAATGGTTATATGAATTTAATTAAATAAATTGAATAATTTATTTAATCAAATAGATGAAAGTTGGAAAATTAATTAAATATAATTTAATTAATAGAAGAATATGAATTAAATAAATATAAAATATTTTTTTAACTAGATGGTCAGATTTATACGTCTACAACTATCAATATCTTTCGTTTGATGGTTGAGTCTAACTAATAACAACTACAAGGTAGGAGGGAAGGTATGAACTCTAGGGACCATAGTTTCTTGGTATAGATTCAATGTCGTGGCCTTTTATGCACAACAACAAAATCTAGGTAGATAGTGGCCATGGATTATTGGTTCCCAAACTCACAACTTTTGGTCACCGTCTTTGATTTTCATGATTCTTATATTGTCGAAAAGGTACTAAGGAGATATTTTAATCCATATGCAACTTTTACTATGTTAACTCTTGTTGGCAACAACAATGAAGGAAAGCTAGCTTTTTGAATAACATTACAATGGAACAGAAAGGGGAGCGATGAGCGGGAAATTCAAATTTCAAACCTAGGAATGGTGGATTTCTTGGGGATGGCAGTCTTTCTGAGGGTGGAGATGGTAATTAGGATGGTTTCTAGGCCTCTCAGGGTACTGAAGGGGACAAGGAGATAATCAAATCGGTGGAAGACAAAGATTCCAAAATTGGGGACCCACACGATAGAGGTAACGAAAAAAAATGTTCATCGCTTTTTGGAGTGAGGCCGCTGGTGAAATCTGGGCTTCCGAAAGTTAAAAATATATCTGATCCCACGACAGGGGTTGTTGCTATTTCTGTTCCAGATAAGCTGGTTGAGCTCACTCTATTTGGATTAGCTATGACCTTAGTTGGAAGGTTTGCTGGTTTTAGGCCTAACATTGATGTTGTTAGGAATTTTATAATGAGGAAATGGGTTCTCAAAGGTCAAGTGGATGTGGTGGCTTTTCCTAGGTTTTTTAAACCTTTTCTTTTAATACCGAAGAAGACATGAATAAAGCTCTATGTGAAGGACCATGGATGTTCAACAAGTCAACCTTGGCTTTACAGAAATGGGCTCCAAAACTTTCTCTTGACGAGTCCTTTTTTGTGTCGGTGCCTGTGTGGACGCGTCTCCCTGGCCTTCCGCTAGAGTTATGGAATGGGGAAGTCTTTAAGGGGATGGCAAGTTCATTTGGAGAACTTCTCCCGATCGACCTGATGACTGCAACAAAATCAAGGTTGGTTTTTGCCCGTATCTGTGTTAATGTTAATAAAATGATGGATATGCCTCAATCTATTGAGATTATATCTAAATTGGGGAAATGGACCCAAGTGATTGAATAGGAATATCTCCTGTTTGCTTGTTTTAATCGTAAAAAGTCAAGTCATTGGGCGAAATCTTGCCCACTCAAGAAGAGTGAGAGTGGTAAGAGTGATAGTAGTTCAAAGCAGAAATGGCAAATGAAAGGTAAGAGAGAAGACCCATCAACAGAGTGTGTTCCTGATAAGGAAGTGATTGAGTTGGAAAATGAGGAAAAGAAGGATATGAATAGTAATAATGAAAAATATGTTTGTGCCTTCTCTAACAATCAAATAGAAAGTATCAAAGAGGAAGAGAAAAGGATGGATGTAAATGCTCAAAAATCTAATTCAGAGGACCAGAAGGGAGGGCCTATCATTCAGGATAAAGTTGATGAAAGTTCATGCATCTGCCTCATCTAATACAAAAGAAAATGGGGGAGACTTTAATGAAGCATAGGACTATAAAATTTTAGATTTTGAGCCTTTTTTGTTATTAACCAATGGAAGCCCTAAGCTGTCTCAATGCAAAACCCCATCTAATAGTTTGGAAATGGTGGCTCTGGAGGGAAATCTTAGGATTCTCAGTACTAAAGAAGGCAAATCGAATAATGGAGGACCCAATGGAGGTATCTCAGCTAGAAGCAAGAATAAGAAAATGGAAGATGTTGGAAGCCACAACAAAAAGCAGGGGAGACCTTCTCTAACAAATCAAAGGGAACAAGAAAGCTGGAAGAACTGTGCTGATGGAACACAAAACTCCATTGAGTCAACCTTATCCCTGGTTTAAAGTATGAAGATAATTTCATGGAATATAAGAGGGCTGAATGCCCCCCATGAGCAAGATGTGTTATGTAATATTATAAGAGATCATAAATCGGATGTTGTCCTTGTTCAGGAAACTAAGATGTGTAAGGATAAAGTGGAAAGAATTAGAATATTAAAAAATAATGGAGTTATAGGAACCAGCTCGGAGGGTGCCTCTGGAGGAACAACGATTTTTTGGAACCAAAATACTATTATAGGGAAGGAAATCATTTCAGAAGTTAATAGGACCTCAGTTCTGCTAGAGCATATTAAGGATAACTTTGTTTGGGTTATCACTAATGTCTATGCGCCTAATTCTAAAGCTGGGAGATCTAAATATTGGAGGAGCCTTGCTGAAGATAGACTAAATTTTGCTGATAAAAGCTGGATAATAATGGGAGATTTCAATACACCTCTTAAAGAGGATGAGAATATGGGAGGCCTTCCTTTGCAGCTAGAGGGAAGACAGGATCTCATGGATTTTATTAATGATCAAGCTCTTATGGATGTGGATCTCCAAGGGATTAATTATACCTGGACCAATCACAGAATTGGATTTGATCTTATTCAAGTAAGGTTGGATAGATCCTTGATTTCTCCTGAGTGGTTGTCTAAGTATAGTTTCTCTTTGGCGTCAATTATTAAGATTGGTTCTAATCATTACCCTATTTCTTTTATGGCTAGTTCTTTTTCTGCTAAGATAAATTTCCCCTTTAGATTTGAAAAAGTGTGGTTATCCCACCCGTCTATGGAAGTTTGTGTTGCTGATTGGTGGAGTTCTGAGGTTGAGGGAATGACTTTATTCAGAATAGCCAAAAATCTCAACATAATAAAGGCCAAAATCAAAATATGGAACATAGATATTTGGTGATATCTTCAAAAGCAAAGCTAAATACCACATAATTATCTCTAATGAAGAGACTTTTTGGAGACAAAGATCAAGAGCCTTGTATTTGAAGGAAGGTGATAAACACACCTGGTTTTTCCACTTGACAGCTCTAAAGCATAGGGTGGTTAACAGGATTTCCAGGTTATCTTTTAATGGGGGGATTTTATCGGATGAAAATAACATAAGAAAGGAAGCTTTGGATTTTTTCAGCAATCTCTTGGGAGAGGTGGATGATCTAGATTTCAAAAATCAAGACCTTCTTGTGCAGGCTATCCCTCCCATTTTGAATGAGGTTGAGAACAAAAATCTCTCTCAGATACCTTCTATTCAGGAAATAAAAAAGGCAATGTTTTCTTTTCAGGGAGATAAGTCTCCTAGTCTAGATGGATTTCCAATGTTCTTCTTCCAATCCTTTTTGCATATTGTGGAGACTAATATTTGTAATGGAGTTAAAGAATTCTTTGGTTCAAGAAGGATTTTAAAAGAATTGAATGTAACCTTCATCGTTCTTATTCTGAAGATTTCAGGAGCTGACTCTCTTAATAAGTTCAGACCTATTAGTCTTTGTAATTCTGTTCACAAGACTATGTCTAAGGTGCTTACTTCTAGAATGCTTGATATTCTTCCCAGAATTATTTCAACTCAACAAAACGGTTTCGTCCCTGGTAGGTAGATTCTAGATTCCATTATTTCAATTCATGAAAATATTCACTCTCTAACGGCTACTAAAAATCAGGGTTTTTTTCTTAAGTTGGATATGTCTAAAGCCTATGATAGAGTGAATTGGCAATTCCTTTTCAGAATTATGAAAGCTTTTGGGTTTGGGGAAAAACTGATTCAGCTTTGCTCCCAGTTGACGAAAACTTCCTCCTCTACTGTTATTGTTAATGGATCCCATTCCAATTTCTTCAAAAGCTCTAGAGGTTTAAGACAAAGGGATTCCATCTCCCCTATCTTGTTTACTATTTTAACTGAAAGTTTGGGTAGATTTATTATAAAAAATGTTGAAGAAGGTAAACTCAAAGGCCTGAAACCTTCATCTTCCAACTTAACTTGTACTCATGAACAATTTGTTGATGATTCGATTACTATGGGGGAAGCTACTATTAGGGAAGCAAGAAATATGAAGAATGTTATGGACACTTATGAAACTGCTTCAAGCCAAAAAATTAATTGGGATACGAGCTCTTTGTTCTTCATCAATACCCCCGTTGAAAGACAAATAAGGATTGAAAGAATCCTTGGATGTAAAATTGCTGAGTTTCCCTCTACTTATTTGGGGCTCCCTCTTTGTATTAAGTCTTCGGAGAATTTTTGGATGAAGTTGGTTGATAGATTCAACTTTAAATTGGCTGGTTGGAAAGGAGCTATTCTTAGTCAAGCGGGCAAGGTAATGCTACTTAAAGCTACTCTTCAAAATTTGCCTATTTATGCCCTTAGTTTGTTTAAAATCCCTAGAAAGTTTGCGGAGGCAATAGAAAGAATCCAAAAAAAGTTTCTTTAGTTAGGAGTGGAAGACAAGAATAGAATTCCTCTTATTGCTTGGAACAAAATTTGTTCTCCTAAGGCTTCAGGGGGGCTGGGTTTAAGGAATATTATTTCTATGAATAATGCCTTGTTAGCTAAACAAATCCGGAGAATGAAAGGGGAGGAAAGAGAATTGAATTTAATTTGGAAAAAGAAATATCTTTATATGCAACCTTCTGAGGAAGAATTTATGGATAACTCTTTTTCTGTTGAAGGCTCTGCATTTTGGAATGCAGTTCAAACAACTAAAAGTTGGGTTGCTGCTGGAAGAATGTGGAAATTGGGGAATGGAAGAATTATAAGATTTTGGGAAGATAGATGGCTATTGGATAAACCTTTGGAGGATATTCCAATCCTTAAGGAATGGAAAGATTGGTTCAAAAATAGGTATGGTGGTTATGTTAGAGACTATTGCAGAAATGGGAAGTGGACTGAGTTCAGCTAGCAATGTTCGAGATTAAAGTTTCTTGAGATTATTATTTCTTCTAAAATTTTGAGGGACAATAAAGAGGATAGTTTGATTTGGAGGGAGACTTCGGATGGGAATTACTCCATGTATTTGGTAGTGGCTATCCACAACAAAGTTCTGGAAGAGATTCCTATTTGGGCTAAAGTGTGGATAAAGAAGTTAATACCCAAAGTTAATATCTTCTTTTGGATTTTTATCCAAAATAAGGTGCCAACTCTTGATAACCTCCAAAAGCATGGATTTGTATTTCCTAATAGGTGTTCTCTTTGTTGCAAGGAAGAGGAATCTACTTTTCACATCCTCTACCAGTGCACTTTCAGCTAGGAAATTTGGAAAATTATTTTTAGTAGGTGGAAGCTGAGCTGGGTTTTCTCGAACTCATTGGGGGAGTTCTGGCAGCAATGGTACTGTCCTAATTCCAACTCTAAGAATGTTGAGCTATGAGAACTTACTCTCCCTAATGTTATTTGGAATATCTGAAAGGAGCGTAGCAATAGGATTTTTAGGGATAAAAGTACTAACCTTGAAGTTGTGGTGGATAAAATCTGTAGAGGAATATTTGAATGTTTAAATGGAACTGATCATGGTTTAGCTGCTAAAGAAGACTTTAATGATAGATGGAACCTTTCTAATATCAAATCAAGTAAGGATAAGGGTAGGGATGGTCTTGTGTGGTGCTTTCCATCTCAGGGTTGGATAAAGGGCAACTTTGATGGGGCGTCTAAGGGGAATCCAGGTAAAGTTGGTTATGGGGGCATTGTTAAGAATTTTGCTAGAAGTTGCCTTGTGGCAGTTGCTGGCCCTCTGGGTAATCAAACTAGTCATTATGCAGAAGCCTCTGCAACTTTGAATACTTTGATTATTGTAAAAAATCTAAATCATGATAAATTATGGCTGGAGGGAGACTCTCTAAATATTATCAAGTGCCTGAAGGGTGAAACTGAGCCATCGTGGTCTATAAAAAATATAATTTTTAAAGCTAGATAAATTATTGCTAGCTTTAAAGTTATTATAATTGAACATGCCTTTAGAGAAAAAAATTTCATTGCAGATGGATTGGCAAACCTTGGTGTTAATTTGGAAGCTTAAAGTATTTGGTATGAGGAAGGTAAAATTAATTTTAATATTAAAGATCTTCTAAGAAAGGACAAATTCATGGGGAAAGATGGATCACACAATCAATTATGAAATTTGTAATGAGTAATCTACACATTTATAGAAAGGTTATGATTACTTGGAAAAGTGGCAGAATCCTAATCAAAGATATTAATCTTCCGCACACTTTGTGGGTTAACATTTCAAAATTTCAAGAGCCAATTGGAAGGAAGCTCCGAAATTGTAGAAGAACAGAGTTGGTATTTTGAACTTGAAAATGGGAGGGGATCTAAGGAGAGAGGAACCAAACAACATCTCCAGATGGAAGGAAATGCCAAAGGTATGGACTTAGCTGGAAAAAAGGTTCATGATGAATTTCATGGAGAAGCTGGTCAATTATGATAAAGGTAGGGTTAATCTTGCAGTCACCAATATCATTGAAAATTGGATTTACAGGTCATTCAAAATTCATGGTGTGAGGTTTAAGTTGGATGCAGACCTCATAGCGACAGTAACAGGTATGCCTCACTTAGGTCTTAATTTTTTTAGAGATTTGAAAGTTTCTAATAATGCAGTTAAGCTTTTTCCGCGCAAATAGAAGGAGAGGGCCAAAATTGGTAAACCTACAAGGGGATATTATGATGCTTCCAACATTAAGAAAATTTGGGGTTGTGTGTTGAAAGCTATCATGGAATACATTATAGTGGAGGGTCATTTTACTAGGGCCCACACATACCATTTTGTGTTGTTAAATCATTTCAGGCATGAGAAAAGGATTTCCCTACCCTACTACCTCTTCAGGTCTCTTTTGAGGTCTCTTAATAAGCACAACAAGAATCCTTCGACTCTGATGCTTTATTGTGGCCTCATTTTGCTCATTTATGAGCACTGTAAAATCCTTTCTATCCAGGAAAATAAGAGATTGTCTGCGTCTCCAGGGAAAGGTAAGAGAAAGGTGGAGGAAGGCGGGCCGAACAAGGAAGAGTTGACTCGGAGCAAAAAGAGAAAAAATGCTACTGGGATGAAAATTCAAGAGGACAAGAATGATTCAGAAGATACCGGAAAAGATGGTAGTGAGATGGAAACAGATGATTCTGGAGGGGAGGAAAGCTGGAAAGAAGAGGATGCGGGGGAAGAGGAAGGAGAAGCTGAGGATGTGTCCGACCAAGATAGTCCTACCCATAGTGTTAGTTTAGGAAATGACAATAGCCAGCCTATGGAGGAGAAGGATGATAATATTAATGAGGAAAAATAAATGGATATTGAGAAGGAGAGGAATAAGGAATTTGAGCAGGAAATAGACAAGGAGAATCCGAGCAAGGATAAGGAGTATGCTGGAGAAGGGTTATTTCTGGATAATCTCAAAAACCTATCTGAGGCTAGATTGGGTTTTGACAGGTGGACTTATGAAGTTATTAAGAATCTGGAAAAAAATGGGAAGTAGTGGGAAGAGAAAAGGAAGAAAGATGAAAGGGACCAGAAGCAATGGAAGCAGGATATAGAGGAAAAAGCTAAGAAGATGGAAGCTCAGATTGAAAATCTGGAGGAAGGAAAAATTGCTATGAAAAACCCGTTGGTTATGATTTTAGATATCTTGACAGCTGTTACTAAGAACCTAGAGGAAATCTCTAAGGTCATGGAAAGCTCCAACACTCCCAAACCCGTCGTGAACCTTGATATTGATGAAGATGCCATCGAGACTGGGACTACGGAAAGTGCTCTTGGTGGAGCGGCAAAGAGAACAAGGGCGAGCATGAAGAAAGCTGTTGTGGCCTCTTCTAAGGAAATCCCTAAACTTAGGGATAATATTAAAGAATTGCATGGGATTAGCGGAAATTTGGCTAATGCCCTGAAAAAAACTAAGTAGTTCCTTTTCTGTGCTTTGTCTGTTTTGGCTAGTCGTTGTTGGTTTTGTGGGGCTTTTTTGCCGGATTTTGCTAGTATCTATGTTGGTTTTTTAGCCGTTTGTTCCTTCTTGTTTCTTAATGCTCTATTTTATTAAGGATCTGTTGTAAAGGGTTTCAGGACCCCTTCAAAACCTGCTTTTACCGTAATAAAAAGCAACAATGAAGGAAAATTGTGAGGGGAGTGAATCCGTTTTAACTGGATTAAACCAATTAAGCACAATCTTAGATTCCAATCAACTATAGAATGAATAAAGATAAAGATAATGACAACAACACACATATTGATATGGAAAATCCGGTTAAGGGAAAAATCATGGTGGAAACTGTAGACACCCAAAATTGTCCAGTCTAATTAAATAAATATTTTATTTATTTAATTATCTAAGCTTAATTCTTCTATTAATTAAATAAATCTTTATTTATTTAATTAATTCATTTATCCTCTTCTAGCCTTATTTCTCATTTAAATAAATACATTTATTTATTTAAATTATCCTTTTCCTAAATTAAATAAATATCTTATTTATTTAATTGATCCCACTTCTTCTATTGATTAAATAAATCTTTATTTATTTAATTAATTCATTAACCTTTTCTACCCATGACACATGTCATTCATCTCTTAATTCATACATTACCTACCCCTTTCATTATTTATTATTTCCTCTACCTACCCACTAATCATAGCCGACCTCCTTTTACACCTCTCAATCTTATCTCTCCATTTTATATAGTGTCTTCTATATAAGGAGATACTTCCTTCATTATCAAACCCTAATCAATCACCCTAATCAATCATTCTAACTACTTGATCAATTGACTACTTGGCATATGCGATCCTCCTTGCAACCACATTCTGTTCTTTGTTGAGCTCTTGTGCACATAAAATCTGAGAGCAAATATATCAAGCAATATCAATGGAGATTGGAAGAATGGAGATCCAAACCCTATTGGACATGTGATGGTATAATCTTTGTGATTTCATTTGATTTGCATTGTCTTAGGTAATCTTCATATGTTATGGTGGATCTTTGTTGTTGTTAGACTAGGGTTTTGTGGTTGAATTCATTTAGCCTTTCAATATCGTTATTATTGTTATCCATTTTCACCATATACATTTTGGCACACTCGGTGGGACTCTTGTCCCTTTTCGCATTTAACATCATTGTTGCAGATTTTGTATTTTGAAGTTGCAGATCTGACATTTTTGACACCATTTTGATATTCTCGCTGTAGCGTCCTAAAATTGTGACACTTGCAATTTCGACTGCATTTGGGTCTTCACGATGGCGGCGCAACGTTGAACCTGAATGGAGACCCCGAAACCTGTTTACGACACCAAAAACTGCATTTTTCTGCACCCTGGCCTGATCCCTCCTTGCACCCTACTGTCCCGGGAGGTGGGACCATGGTGCCCAGTGCCCTGGTCCTTCAGGACTAGGGTGCCTAGCGCCCTGGTCCTTCAGGACTAGGGTGCCTAGCGCCCTGGTCCCCCAGGACCATGGCGCTCAACGCCCTGGTCCCCCAGGACCATGGCGCTCAACACCCTGGTCCCCCAGGACCATGGCGCTCAACGCCCTGGTCCCTGGCCCTATTTTGGGCCCGGTCTCTTTTGGGAATCAGGTCTTTAAGTTTGCAATTCGGGAAATAATGTTTCCTGGTCAGCCTAAGGTCGGGAAAATCAGTCTCTCAACCCTAATTGACAAGTATATAAACTACTTTTCCTCTCCTAGAAAGGGAGGAAGAAAACAAGCAAGAGCAAGACGCGGAAGCAACATTCAAACATTCAAACATTCAAGCATTCAAGCATTCCTTCAAGCAATTGAGCATTCTAAGTCTCCATTCAAGGCTAGGTGTTGCATTCAAGACAAGGATTCAACCATTGAAGAGGAGATCACATACAACATACAACATACTACATACATTACACCTTCGCATGTAAGAATACAAACATTCTTACAACAAGGTATCAGTACTTGTTTACATTACAAACATTTACATTTACAGCATTCTCATTTCTTGGTTAATTCCAAAACTGGGGTTTGACCTAAAGGCAAACCCCTAATCCCTAACCCCCCAATTGTCCTCTCTTTTTTGTGTGTAGGTTGGAGGTATGCGGCTGTAATTGAAGATCTGGAATCCTTGTGTAGAGACGAACAGATCCACCTTCGTTTCGCAGATTTTTCGGAGGACCGTGTGCACGCCGGGCGCCATCGTCCTGTCAACTTTCGCTCAAATTTGCAGAATAGCACCGTCTCGACATTTTACTACTAATTCCAGGTCCGCAGCTTCATCCCTTATCCCTATCTCTGTTTATAAGTGAATCTTTCCTACTTTACATGCATTCCTAGTTCAATCTTTCTATCTACATTCTTTACAAAAGAGGGTATCCTTGCTATCACAACCCTTGAAACTCATTTAGAATCCAATCCTGCATTGTGTGGGATTGGATCTTGTGGGTTTCAACCCCTCTTTTGAATGTAAAGTCTCTCCTAAGTGAAAACCATCAACCCTAGTGACTCTCCCTTCTCTCTCCTTAGAGTTGGGGAGGGGAGAACAACTAGGGTTCAATTTTTCCGCTTTACATTTTGGTGAACCCGACATGAACATCCTCATTCTGATTATTCATGGTTAGATCTGAAAATTTTTGTTTCCTTAATTATATTTCCATGTTTGATCTTTTGCAAATTTTAGAGGCTAATTGCATAAAAACCCTAACATTTTCTTTTTAAGTAATTAAACTTGTGAAATGTTTAATTGTTAATGCTTGTTTCAGATCTACCCTTCTATTGCAAATTGTCAATTCATATTTGTGCTTTAATTCTAAAAATTAAGTGGTTAAGCATCAAAACCCTAATTTTTAAGACCTTCTTGATTCAACCTTTGACTGATAATTTCACTAATCATAACACTTCCAAATCGGCTGTAACTTTGGATTCCGCAACAAAATCACAATATCTTTCATCCCTGAAAATTTGGAAAAAAGTTGCGAGGACCGTGTGCACCCCGAGCGCCCTCATCCCCGACATTTTTTCCGAAATTTCGGGAGCTAGATCTTACTGTATTTTTCTGCTAAAATCCAGAATTTTGGCTGATTTTATCAATTTTAACACTTTCAAAATTAAAGTCAAAGTTGGTCTAGCGATTGCTTGGATTGAGGCTTCTAATCATTCAAAAATTGTTGAAATTAAAATTCATATCAAAATTGTGTTCCTTACTGTACTAAATCTGAAAAGTGTGTTAGCATTCATTCGAAATTTCAGTGCTTTATTCAAATTTTTTGTAGTTTGTGACTTTTGAAATTAAGTGTTTAATTGCAGCAACCTTGATTTCCACTTTCAAATTTGAATTTTGCATGAAATTGAGTCAACTTTTAAATTTCAACACTTGCATTGCTTTTAGTATTCCCTCTAAAATCATAAAATTCAAAATTTCAGTTTCCCTCTCTTTTTCAAAATTCAAATTTTGCATTTTTCAACTATCTTGGTAGGGTTCAATTTTGAGATTGCAACTTTAATTTGGCCTATCTACAGATCGTAAAATCACTCAATTTTTTCAGATTAGCTTTAAAATCATCATAACTTTCATCCCCAAAAATTTCGAAAAAAGTTGCGAGGACCGTGTGCACTCCGTTCGCCACGGTCCCAGACATTTTTTCTGAAATTTCGGGAGATTGTCCTGATTGCATTTAACAGCTTAAATCTAGGAGATTGGCTGATTTTATTGAAATTTGCTACCTCTAAAATTCAAAATCTTCTCTCTCTCTTTAGTGCATGAGTTTTACAACAATAAGTCCTACTTACACTATTCCTGTTAGACGAAGCCTTAGAATTAAGTCCTTCCAAGGTTTAATTACTGAGGAGATGGAACCTAATTTGAATGGCCTTTTTAACGAGGACATGGGTAGTTCCTCTAATCCTCCTAATGATGAAGAAGCTCTCCATGAGATTTCTGTAGAACAACTTTCAAAATTGGATAACCAATTTGATGATTTTCGACAATGGATGTCTCAAGAATACCCCGATAGTGAAGCTCTTTCATTAATTGAGGGTCTAAAACGTATGGTTCAAAGTGATAAGAATGGAATTGATATTTTGCGTGGTATTGCACACATTGTGGATTCAAATGTGATGCCTATGAAGAGTTGTGCTGAAACTTTAGGTTATACACAACCTCCTACTCAAGTTAATCATTCTATTCCTTTGACAACTCCTATTGCTAGTATACCTACTTTTACATCAAACATAATGACTACTTCAATACAAGACATTCCACCTATGATCACCAGTCATGGGGGCAATCCTTCTTCTTCAATCAACCCTCTTCCTTCATTCAATCTAACTTCTTCATTCATTCCTTCAATGAGTGTTCCTATTATATCTCCACAAATGAACATGACGCAAGGGGGCAATTCGTTTAATCATTCCATTCCTCCTTGTAGTGTTCCTCCTTTCCAATCATCTCCTATGACTAACTATCATAGTGTCCCACCACCTTACTCACAATCAATACCTTCTTTCAATAACATAATACCTCCATCACAATCTAACACGTCTAATATGAACTCTTCGACTGAAGCGACCATTAACAATCTTGCACAAACTGTCTCTTCTTTGCAGCAACAAATTGCCTCTATGAATCAATCTAAGTTTAGTGTGCCCACATTTGATGTTGTGAGCCCACTTTCTCTTGACATTGTTCGAGCTATCCCCCCTAAGCATGTCGAAATCCTGCATCTGGAGCTTTATAATGGTAAGGGTGACCCTCTAACACATGTTAAGACCTTTGAAACAATATGTACCGATTTTGCTTATGACCAAAGGTTGCTTGCAAAACTGTTTACTAGAACATTAAGAGATAAAGCCCTACAATGGTATTGCTCGTTGCCTTCCTATTCTATTACTTCTTTCGAACAACTTGCAAATGCTTTTATTCAACAATTTCAAAACAATATAAGTCCTAAAGTTACTTTGATTGATTTAATGCATTGTAAACAAGGTGTTAAAGAAAAAGTGACTGATTTCATTGGTAGATATAAGCATTTGTATGCTCAAATTTCTTTTCCAGTACCTGACAATGATATTCAAAGAATCTTTATTTCTAATTTGGAAAAAGATATTAGAGAAAAACTTTTGTTTTCTGAGTTTACTTCTTTCCAACAGTTGTGCGCAACTCTTCACAATTATCAACTGACTGTGAGTCAAATGGAACAAGCAAATCCTATGGCTCCGAGTGATAAGGGTGATAGTAGTCAACAACCATTTGGGAAGTTTAAACCGAACAGAGAGTCCATTAAATTCAATGAAAACATCATCAACAACAATGTGAATGCAGCATCAGGTGTGCCTCCTATTTCTAAGTTTTTCAAGAAAGAAAGAAAGTTTACTCCTTTGAATGAATCATTGCATAGTATTATGAATAAGTTATTGGAACAAAATGTGCTTACTCTTCCTCCTATAAAGCAAATAGATCCTACAAAGATTAATTCACCCTATTTTGATAACAAATCTTTTTGTCAATTTCATCGTCATCCTGGGCATGATAGTGAAAAATGTTTTGCTTTAAAGGGTAAAATTCAAGATTTGATTGATAATAATACTATCTCTGTTTCTGGTGTGAATGATAAAGGCAACACATTTGTAGCTCCTCCTAACCAAAACCTTCAGATTTTTACTGATCCATTACCTTCTCATACCTCTAATGCAATTGATACTACTGATTCCTCTATCTCACCTGATGATCTTGTGTCCATGACTCCAAATGTGATTAACTTTGTAGAGCAGCAAAAAATCCCTAAAGAACCTTCCATCACATTTGATTCCAGTGAAACTATCAGGGCACCTGATGGTCCTTTATATGTAGTTGCAAAAGTCAAGAATACACCTTTCCGTGGAGTGCTTATTGATCCTTCTTGTATGGTTAATATCATTACTGAAGAATTTCTTTTTACTTTGCAATTGAATCAAGTGATCTATGATGAAACAAATGTGGTTGTGAAACTATTTGATGCATTTTCTTCTCCTGCAATTGGTTCTATTACATTACCTATTGAGGTCCATAACAAATCCCTTGATGTGGACTTTGCTATTATTCCATCGTCCGAACAATTTCGTGTGAAGCTAGGCTATCCTTGGCTATCTTCCATGAAAGCTATTGCTTCTCTTATTCATAAGTGTTTGAAATTTCCCCATAATGGTGAAGTTGTTACTGTCAATCATAGTCTCTTTAAACCAGCTGAAAGAACTTCTAGTGTTCCTATTGATTACTTTTGGCCTAAACAATTCCAATCTCTTCCTCCGCGAAGTGATCATCTTTTTAAATCTTATCAAAAGTGGAAAAAAGATATGATCCTATGTCTAAGTGAACCTAGAACACCCAAACTTGACATTCCTATCATTCTTGAGAAGGAAGTTCTTCCTTTGAAAGATAAAACTAATGTCTTTCCTCAAGAAGATTCCCAACCCATTCCTATGAATGTGATTATGCCTATATCTAATAAACTTTCTAAAAGTAGACCTATCCCTCCTCGTCATGATGGACTTTGTCTCCTTCCTAAACCAAATATTCCTCCTTTGTATGGAGCAGTTCCTCCTCCTTCCTCTTATGGAGAGAAGAGACCTTCCTCTTCTCTTATTATTCAACCTAAGAGACCACAACCTAAACACCCAAGTGATAAGGATGAGAACATTCCTCCTCCTCAATCTTCTCAACTTCCTACTAAGATTAGACGAAATCGTTCTGCACGCGAACGCCAATGAAAGCGTCGTCTTAGAGCTCAGGCAGCTGCTTCTCAAACTTTGCAATCCCCAAAAACACCTTCAGCCAGTATTATTCCATTTTCTCCTCAGCCGATGATTGAGTCGAAATCTCCTAAACATAAGATGCATGATGGTCTTGATCCTGTGCGAGTTAAAGATCCTATTTTTATAAATCTTGATGATGATATAGATGAAAATGTTATTCATGATGAAAATGTTATGCATGATGAAAATGTTACTCCTCTTTCTTCTGATAGTGAATATGAATATGTTGATGTTGATAACCATTTATCTAATGAATTTTCTAAAGCACTTATCCTAGCTCCTAGACAAGAACAACGTGGCTTGGAACATGAACATAGCCCTTGTTTGGATCTTGTGATAGCTCCATCTGCTGTGTTGGATGTTCCTCCTCTAGCGTGTTTCCTACCTTCCTGAAATATTGATCAGCAAGATCGGGGGGTAGATGACGTGCTAGACTAGTTTCATTAGCATAGCAGACTCTCTCCTCCTCTCTTGATCTCTTTTGTTACTTCTTCTATGTGTTATTCTCATTCTTCTATTTCTTGTCCTTAGTGTTGTCTACTTGAGGACGATGCAAAGCATTGAGATCTCTTTTGGTCTCTCTCATGTTGACTCAAAAGACACATGTGTTCCCTTCTTCTAGGTGATCTTCCTTGATTGGGGAATGAAGAGCAATTATGCATACATACATATGATATACATGAATTATCATATAGCATACTGACCCCGAGGAAAGCGAAGTCACCTCGTGCTTTGTGTTTTGTGTCTATTATCCTTGGGCTTATCTCACACTTGGGGGCTAAATCCTTGTGATAACGTGCTCCTTTCCCTTCTCATTTCTTATATGTATCACTACCTTAAAGCAATCACCTCCGATGAGGCGTGTGCGATCACTTTAACGTAGGGGTCATACATCCCGTTCATATCTTTTCAAGATACTTGAAAATTTCTTGACAAATTTAGTTTTGCCTTGAAATTTTTTTTATATCTTTCTTGCATGACTCATAGTGAGGGAACCTTACTACTGACAGTCATGGTTCTCCCTCGTGATCTTCCCTTTTACTTTGTCAATCGAAGTCGTAAGATCCTTAGTCCACTGGGGGCTTGGTGTATCTTGCCTCCTTGATGTCATGAAAGTTTTTCAATGTTGTTTCCTTGTACTTTACTGATAGTATGAGTGTACGCTTATACTCCTGCTAAAGTGGGGGCTAAATGTAGCGTCCTAAAATTGCGACACTTGCAATTTCGACTGCATTTGGGTCTTCATGATGGTGGCACAACGTTGAACCTGAATGGAGACCCCGAAACCTATTTACGACACCAAAAACTGCATTTTTCTGCACCCTGGCCTGATCCCTCCTTGCACCCTGCTATCCCGGGAGGTGGGACCATGGCGCCCAGCGCCCTGGTCCCCTAGGACCATGGCGCTCTGCGCCCTGGTCCCTGGCCCTATTTTGGGCCCGGTCTCTTTTGGGCATCGGGTCTTTAAGTTTGCAATTCGGGAAATAATGTTTCCTGGTCGGCCTAAGGTCGGGAAAATCAGTCTCTCAACCCTAATTGACAAGTATATAAACTACTTTTTCTCTCCTAGAAAGGGAGGAAGAAAACAAGCAAGAGCAAGACGCGGAAGCAACATTCAAACATTCAAACATTCAAGCATTCAAGCATTCCTTCAAGCAATTGAGCATTCTAAGTCTCCATTCAAGGCTAGGTGTTGCATTCAAGACAAGGATTCAACCATTGAAGAGGAGATCACATACAACATACAACATACTACATACATTACGCCTTCCCATGTAAGAATACAAACATTCTTACAACAAGGTATCAGTACTTGTTTACATTACAAACATTTACATTTACAGCATTCTCATTTCTTGGTTAATTCCAAAACTAGGGTTTGACCTAAAGGCAAACCCCTAATCCCTAACCCCCCAATCGTCCTCTCTTTTCTGTGTGTAGGTTGCAGGTACGCGGCTGTAATTGAAGATCTGGAATCCTTGTGCAGAGACGAACAGATCCACCTTCGTTTTGCGGATTTTTCGGAGGACCGTGTGCACGCCGGGCGCCATCGTCCCATCAACTTTCGCTCAAATTTGTAGAATAGCACCGTCTCGACATTTTATTGCTAATTCCAAGTCTGTAGCTTCATCCCTTATCCCTATTTCTGTTTATAAGCGAATCTTTCCTACTTTACATGCATTCCTAGTTCAATCTTTCTATCTACATTCTTTACAAAAGAGGGTATCCTTGCTATCACAACCCTTGAAACTCATTTAGAATCCAATCCTACATTGTGTGGGATTGGATCTTGTGGGTTTCAACCCCTCTTTTGAATGTAAAGTCTCTCCTAAGTGAAAACCATAAACCCTAGTGACTCTCCCTTCTCTCTCCTTGGAGTTGGGGAGGGGAGAACAACTAGGGTTCGATTTTTCCGCTTTACACTCACGTCTGTGTACTTTTGGATCATGTTTTTGATTTTCTGGTGCATCTGCGACATCTGGAATCACGTCTGTGTTATTGGCAGTATTTTATTTTTTGTAGGTTTTGGAAATCGCGTTTGCGTTCCTCAGTCACATCTACGGTGTTTTCATCCGCGTCTGTGTCCAGAGGTCGCGTCTGCGTTCTGGAGCCGCGTCTGTGTCTCACAGAATCGCGTCTGCATCATGAAGTCGCATCTGTGTCGAGGGTAATCGCGTCTATGTGCACCGATTTCAAATTTTGAGTTATTGATTTAGTTTTGGGTTTTTGCATTTAGGGTTTCAGATCTGGTTTATTTCGAGCTAACATTTTCAGATCTAACTAACGAAATTGGTGCAGCTTGTCTTGAAAGCAAAATCGTTTTGTTGAAGGCCCCTATTTTCACAAAGTCTTTTGGATTTAAAATTTACCTAACTTATGTGCTTGCAGGAAGGGGTGATTATTTGAAACAATCCAAACTACTAACAACTCTTTGTTGCAGGTCCTTGGCAAGGGTTTTTGGATTTTTATTATGTGTCTTGTTTTCATAGACTAGCGAACACTTCAATTGGTGCACTAAAATTGAATCATTGTCTTTTGTGTCTTGAGCAATAGGCTCTTTTTGTTTAATCTTTAGAGGGCCTGTCTTCCCGTGTGGTCATTAGGACTACTAGTGAGAAGAGAACGACCCAAGTGGTAGCGAGGAAAACCCACCTCTTCCGAACCACTATAAATAACTGTATTCATGGTGAAAACTATGGATAACGTGTGCTGATTAGTTCATACCGACACTATGTCTCCCCATAAATCCGTTTGATCAAATTTATTTGATCAGTTGTAGGGCGTAACCCCTACCGGCTGGGAGCCTTATGTATTTACAGAGCTAAATGTGCCGCATGTATGGCCACACGAGCGGATGCCCTTACTAGCACCTTATTGTTTTAGAAGCCCAAATCCTTCTAGTTGTTGGGGGAGGAGGTCGGACCTCTGGTAGCGACCCACACACATACGGTTCTTAGTAGAGATACAAAGTTCACCACGGGGAGTTTTCATGGGGACTGATGCTTGGCTGACCCGAGAAGTGAGTGCCGAGGGTGGAGCCAGTGAGGTCAAGCATTTAAGTATCCACTCTGAATAGCGTATCCTCGGGGGTAAAACCCCATGTGGGATCAACAACTATTGTCTTGGCCAGCCATAAGAATTGTGCTTGACTTATTTTAAACATTCAAACATTCAAGACCAAACAACAAAACATTGTGTCTTTTTTGTCTTCAAGTGTATGCAAAACAATTTTACATCAAACAACACACTTTTCTTGGAGTCATTTTTGAGTCTAGACACTTGCAAACATTGGGTCTTCATCAACACTATGTCCTCTTGTCACGAAAAAACAGTCAAACAGTCAGATTTGGTCACAACAAAACAACTTCACAGATTGGAAAAAATTGCATAAATTTTGCAGAATCGCGTCTGTGTCTGACATAATAGCGTCTATGTTGTATAACCACGTCTGTGAAGGGCAGAAACGCGTCTATGTTTCCAGAATCAACAGTGAATTTTGCAAAAATCTCAGAAACGCGTCTGTGTTAAACAGAACCACGTCTGTGTCAGAAAATCGCGTCTGTGAAGTATACAGGCGCGTCTGTGTTCAGAATTGAAAAAACTGTTACAGTCCAGCAAACAAACACAGTCAGTTTCAGAATTCTTGAGCTTCCTAGATCATTTCTCCAGGGTTTCATTTAGCATTCAACCTGTCTTTGGGTCTCACAAAGTCCATCATTGCTTTACACCTCACATTACATTCACATTTGTCTAAACTTGAGTCAAAAGGTCACTTGCTTGTCCTCATCATACTTTGTCAACATACTACATACAACAACATTTTGCTAAGTGGTCCCTCATCAAGGTCTATCACCTTTGGGTCTCATTTGGTTTTACTTAGAGTCAAGGTCAACTTACCTCATCAAGAGAAACTATCCTCTCTTTGGAAGTCACACGTACTCTACTACATACATACTTGGTCTTACACTTTGGACATTGCAAGTACACCTCAGATTCATTTACATTACATCCAACTCTTGGTCTTCCATACTTTTTCCATTTTCATCTAGTCTCACACATCTTGGTCAATACCTAGTTAATGGTTGAAACCCGTCTTCAAAAATCTAGGAGAGAAACTAAAGAGGCTCAAGAGTCCACAAACATGAGTGTCTATGAGTATGACAATGATGTCTTTTTCAATACTGATCATAACACATTACCTGACTGTGTGGGGGAAAAAGTGAAACTAAGTAAACATGCCCTAATCTCACTTTCAATCACACATTTGTGGAATACGAAAGAGCCTAGAGGTATCACACAATTGGCTACTTCTTTTTGTGGAAGAGAGAGCCACGGGCTACCTTTTAGGATTTCTATTCCTTTGTTGTAATTGAAAGATAAAATGATGCAAGTTCAATTCCCAACCCCAAAGTGCAAGTATGAACTAATAACAAGATTGCAGAATTGAACTTAAACTATGGAAAGCTGTAAACACAAGGACAAGACAAGAATGTAAATGCGTACCCGGTGTTAAAATGTGAATGAAAATGTTCGGGACGGGGGCGTGGGCGCCACTGTCCTGATTCTGCCCTTGAAACTGCTGTTTTGCAACCTGGAAAGCTGTCAAAAATGCTGAAAACTTGCTGTTTGTCAGGAGGACCAGGGCGCCCAGTGCCCCTGTCCCAGGGACCAGGGTGCCCAGTGCCCCTGTCCTGACAGGACCAGGGCGCCCCACGCCCCTGTCCTGGTCTTTTTCTCTGAAACTTGGTGTGGAGTGCTGTCTCGGCCTACTTCTCCCGGATCTGCAACTTGCGGCGTCGTCCGAATCCCGAAACCTGCACTTATATCTGAAAAGGTGTTTGGGCGGCTATATAGGGTTTTGCCTTAGTCAAACCCCGGCTTTGGTGATTTCCACCTCCACGAATAGCCAAGTTGTATTGTAAAAGTAGTGTGTGTGCAGATCTTGTGTGTGTGCAAGATCCTAAAATGCAAGTAAGCAAGCTAGAGCAACCTAGAAAGTAAACCCTAATTGCTTGTAAATGATAATGTAAATGCTCTAAATCAAGATGTAAAGAGATCTAAAGCATGAATATAAGTGATATAATGAGGCTTATGCAAAGACATGAAAACAACATGAAATCATACCCAACCCCAAGGGAGGGGTACAAGCCAATCTTCAGTCGGTGATCCCCTATTACTCTTCAATGTCTTCAAAGCCCTAAATGGATGAAATTGATGAATGCTTGATGGATTGATGTTGAATGTTGTTGAAGTATTCAAAGATCTTCTCTTTCGCTGCATAGAAGACCCCTGAAACCCAAAAATTCGGATCCTTTCAAATGAAGAAAGAGAGCTCTTATATATGAAACCCTAGGTCTTAATTCCAACTTTTGGCTGACCTAGAGATTGAATCTCCCGCCAATTTCTTGGGGTTAAGCTTTATTTTATGATTGGATCGCGCTCCTAAAATTTCGGGAAAAATGTCCGGGACCATGTGCACTCCGGGCGCCATGGTCCCGACAACTTTTCACCAAATTTTTAGGGCCGTCAGATATGATGATTTTAGAGAGAATCCCGAAGTTACAGCTGATTTCGAGATGTTTTGACCCCCGAAATCAAGACCCCAAGTTCAAAATAGGACCTAATTAGGGTTTTTGATTGAATGATGTATAGGAGGAATAAAATGAAAAGGGCACACTTTAATGAAGGGGCCCAACTTTATGATGTGGGAGATGATAAAATAGAACCTTAGACCTAATTAATTTGATTAATTAAGTGCTAAAGGGGAAATGCAATGCAAAATGCAAAATGCGCCAAGGCGGGTGCTAAACTAGGTGTGAAATTGTACCACCCTAGCAAGTGCGTACAATTTACGACGCTACATTTAGCCCCCACTTTAGTGGTCATATGAACACTACATGCATATGCAAGCTAAAGTACAGAAAAGTAAACATTATTTGAAAAAGGATATATCCATAAGTCTGTCGAACGAAGCCCCCAGCGGTATCTGCAGTACACAGTTAGGAACTGCACCCTACAAAACACACGTTAGATCACAAAATCACCTAATGCTTACTAAGGAAGGTGATGAAAATTTGAGGGTAGCTATATGCCCCCCCCTGTTTCGGCTTGCTAATTTTAGTGAGTTGAAACAGGGTATCATGTTTACCACTTCGAATTGTTAAAGAATATTGATGACAAATGCTCACAAGAATATTTGATATGAGATCAAAAACTAATGGAGAATCATTTGGTAAGAAAGAGGACTAAATCTCAATTCCAACACAACAAAGAGTGTGAGGATTTGAGAGTTCTCTAACACAAGATGAAGGATGTAAATGGAAACAAAATGCAAAGAGAAGAAAAGAAAGGAAAAAAGCATGAATACACACATTAGTGATCCATGAGAAGAATAGTGAGAGAGAAAACATGGACTTCTCGCCCCTAGATCTTGTCTAGGTGATCCATGTAAGGGAGGAGAGTGAGAAAGTCTAGCCTTATGCCGCTAGTTCCACTCAACCTCGTGCATGTGTGTGTAAGTGAGGTTAGAAGCACCTCATAGGAGTCTATGCCCGAGTATGCTACAACCTGTATATGTATAGTACAAAAGTGTGACATCTCGCTCTAAGAGTCTGTGCTCTGGTTCTGAGAATAATCACCTTGCATAAAAGAAAAATGGAGACATCTCGCTCTAAGAGTCTGTGCTCTGGTTCCGAGAATGACCCATTGCTCAAAAAAGTGTAATGTTTATGTCATAAGAAAAGTAGAACAAGGATACCTACCTTCATCACAAAAGAAGATACCCCAAAA
Organism: Cryptomeria japonica; assembly: GCF_030272615.1. Classification (NCBI taxonomy): domain Eukaryota; kingdom Viridiplantae; phylum Streptophyta; class Pinopsida; order Cupressales; family Cupressaceae; genus Cryptomeria; species Cryptomeria japonica. The sequence goes on along the minus strand of NC_081415.1, from coordinate 66,020,817 downwards.
ATGCAACAATGTCATAGATCCAAGCAAGAGAGTTTTGCACTCTTTAAGCAAGGATAAGATAGTTGAAAAAGGGATATCTTGTAGTATGTGTAAAGGAGATCCTTAGAGGAGAAGAGATCTTTGTACAAAAGACACCTATCCCCGAGAGGAATTGTGTTAGACAAATATAACATCTTCTAGAATAATACAAAGAAGAGAATAAGAATGCAATACTTCCTTCTTTTGTGAGGTGAAAGTGATTCTTAATGAAGGATGACGCTCTTTTTAACCCAATTAGGAGAGTGAATTCATTATGGATGTATTTTACCAAGTGCAAAAGAGGTTGTAGTCAAGGACTTACACCTCTTGTAAGAAAGAATCCTTGAACAAACAACAACAAATGCATACAAGGAATAACATCAAGTAATAAAGTTCACACCATCCACGAAATAGGAAAAAGTGGATCCTTAGATAAAAATAAGAAAAAATCATTGCCTCCCAAGGATAAGGTCAATGAGAAGGACTTACACAATCTTCTAGGGAGAGATTTAGACATAAGCAAAATGTACTACATACTCACATGAGTTCATGCAAGGAAGACATTAGTGTATGTAAAATGCTTCTCATAAGAAGTGGGTAGGATAAGAAAGAGAATACACATCTTCTCCCATATCTAGAAAAAGAGGATTCTAAAGAAAAGATGATCAATATTTCCATACTATTACCTCATAGGAACAAGAGATAACATAGAAAAATTAGGCTATTATGTTGCTTCAAAAATATGATTGCACTTGAAATTGTACCATCATGAATGACAATGAGCCCCCGGTAAATGAGCTACCAATGTCACATAATGATGAGCAACATAATAGCCATTAATGTTATTTAAAGACATGATAGATTGAATGAGGTATTTGAATATGACATGCTAAATGCTCAACTATAAGTGAGATCAAAAACATGTATAAAGTGATAAAAATTGCAGAAGAAAAGTAAATCTTAGAAAAGGGATGAGTGTAATTTATTAGAGCCTTATCCCTGGAGGAAAGGACTTTATGATTAATAGGAGATAAAGATTCATAAGTGGATTTAGAAACTTGAGGGGATTCATAAAGAGATTTGTTCATCGCCAAGATTTCCTTATGAGGGGAATGAGAGTTGATAGAAGTAGAAGATGATTTAGTTGAAGTGAGATCATCATCACTACTAAATATAGCATTCACATTGAGAGATGGTCTTTTAGATGCTTTGGTGGGCTTAGAAAGATTATATCCAAGTCCAAATGAATATTCATGCATGTTATGTTCTAAAGGAACTTTAATTCCTTGTTCATTTGCGCCACAACCATTTCCACTATAGCCACTCTTAGCCAAAATGTGAAAACCACGACCATAACGATTAGCCATTTCAGAAAGAAAAGGTGGTTTTTCATAAGACAAAGAATCAAATTCTTCAGAATTAGAGGTGTGAGGAGAAGAAGTTTGAGAAGTGGCCACAAAATTATTGCTCATAGGTTCAGGTAAGACTGATTGATCTCTAGTTTCTTCCTTCTTTTTAATTTTAAGCTCTCTAGGAGGAACCCTATACTCACCTACAAAGGTGGGATTAAAATCAAGAGATCCCCAATCGTCTTCTGCGAGAACCTTCTCAGGATCAAAAGCCTTTTCATGTGTAGATTCAAGTTGAGAAGAATCTTCTTCAGGAACTTTAGACTCTTCCAAAGAATTTTGATTATTAGAGGGTGATGATTCATCCATAGGTATCTTGTTTAACGAGTCATCACTAGAAGAGGAAGGCTTAGAAGAACTCCCTTTGGAAGTAGATGTTTGCAAACAAGCTTGAAAATTAGTATCACCTATCAAGGTATATATCTTATTATTATAAATAAATTTAACTTGTCTATGCAATGTAGAGGGGACAACTTGCATACTGTGAATCCAAGGTCTCCCTAATAACAAGTTGTATGTTAGATTTCCCGACATAACATGGATAGGAGTAGGCAAAGTAACAGGTCCCACTGTGATGGGTAAGGTGATAATACCTAATGAAGACTTAGCCACATTATCAAAGCCTCGAATGGGATGAGAGTCAGGCTCAATAAGGGATGTATCCACATTCATCTTATGCAATAGATTAATGCTACACACATTAAGGCCAGAACCATTATCTACCAGTGTTCGTCTTATAGCAGTGTCATTTATGATAACCACAATCATCAAGGGATCATATTGATGTTGAATTTCACTAGTAGGCAACTCATCTTGAGTAAACACAATTTGAGCTTTAGGATTCATCACAGAGTTAACCAAAGACACTATATTACTAGATGTATTAGGTGGAGGAACATTCAAATCTTTCAAGGCATCTTGTAACATTCCATGATGAGCGGAAGAAGTTTGGATCAAATCCCAAAGGGATATCTTAGCAGGGGTAGCTTTAAGTTGTTCTATGAGATCATAGTCCTTACTAAGCATTTGTGAAATACGAGGAGCTTGAGGAAGAATAGGTTGGGAAGGAGGAATTGAAGTTGGGATAACTGGAGGAGGATTAGGTTGCCTATTATTTCTTGTGTTATAGGTATGGGCAACCGCATGATAACTCTCTCTAGTTAATTGCTTAGCATACTCATAAGGGCTCTTAGTAGAATAACCTCCTTGCACAGTAATAATAGGTTTCTTAGGAGTGCAAAAAGAATCATTAGCATAACCACCTTGAACCATAGGCTTATTTAAAGGTTGAGAATTTTGAGAAGGACAAGCACCTTGGACAGTGAAGAGAGGTTTGTTAGGTGTTTCATTCACATGTATCAAATTGATTGAGGATGGTTTAGAGGAATGAACAAAAGTGTTGGAAGAATTATTGATAGTCTTCTCTTGCACTAAAATCTCATCACGGATTAAATCAATTTTAGGAGAGAGACAAGGCGTAGGCAATGATGTTCTAGTAGGAAGAGGAAAGGTCATGTCATCCTCTATCATCAAAGGATCCACATGGGCAATAAAATCTCTAGGAGAAGGATCAACATTACTCTCTAAAGTCTCACTTTTGAGAGGGAGATCTTTGAAAGAGATGTTAACCATCTTGCTTTGAACTAGGGTTTCCTTACGAGTAGAACCAAGTTGAGGAGAGGGAGAATAATTGAGATTCAAGGAAGGTGAGAAAATATCAAGGGAGTTTTCAATCTTGATTTCATCCCCTTTGGATAGGGTTCTCTCATGGGGTAGAGAATAATCTACACCTTCTTCTAATGGTTCATCCCAAATAGTGAAGTTGTTGAAAGGAATGTTTGAAGTATTGTCAATTTCGGGAGAGGAGATAACATTGTTTATTAATTCCTCATTCTTAGGAGGGAGAGCATTAATAGATGTGTTAAACTCATCCTCTTTCCTCAAAATATGTTCAATATGATCTTTAGGGGAGAGAGAGTTAAGGAAATTGCTTATTATTTCATCTTCTTTCTCTAAGGGATGCTTATGGGTAAGACAAACTTTAGGAGAAGGGTAAACATTTATCATTAATTCATCATCTCTAGTGGGAATTTTGTTGGAAAAGGAAATGCCATCACTAGGAAATGTAGGGATAATGTCATCTTCTTGCACAAAAGGATCCTCATGAAGGGAGTGTTTTCTAGGAGGAACATGAACATATTTCTCCAAAGATTCATGCTTAGGAAAAAGATCTTTGAAAGAAGTGTTCATAACCTCTTGTTGCACTAACATGCCCCCATTGGAAGGACCAACTTTAGGAGAAAATAAGTCAATATCCATCAATGCATTTTCACTTAGAGAGGCATCATGTAGGGAAGGTGAAGTAACATTAAGAAAGGTGTTTATGATATCATTCTCTTCCTCTAGGATAGCTAAATAGGAAGGGCACATTTTAGGAGAATTGTCAAGATCACTCTTAAAGTCTTCATCCTTAGAGAATGGGAGAGTCTCAAAGGGATCGGTAGCAACTCTTTTAGGCACTAAAATGTTGTTATAGATGAGGGGAGGTTCTTTAGGAGAAGGAAAAATTGAAGCAAAGGAAGCTAACCCATTATCACATCTATGAAATGAATGCATCATGACAACAATTTTCCTTTTTCAAATGATAACATATGCAAAATAGAAGGAAATTTTTAATTTTAACCAATGCAAGCACTTAGAATGTAGATTTAGAAAATGAAATTTATGATTCAAATGAGTTCCTAAATCAGATTTGAAATTAGTGATCCCAATTAAGCTATCCACAAGTTCAACTTTGAATTGAAAAATTAGGGTTTTAGCAAAAATTTCCTCTAGATTTTTGAATCTTGCAAGAAATTAAAACTTGTAAATGCAAATTTGAATTTGAAATAGCATAAACACTCAAATTTGAAAACATAGATCAGAGTTAGAGAAGATTGGAATTCACGTCGGGTTCACCAAAATGTGTGGGGGAAAAAGTGAAACTAAGTAAACATGCCCTAATCTCACTTTCAATCACACATTTGTGGAATATGAAAGAGCCTAGAGGTATCACACAATTGGCTACTTCTTTTTGTGGAAGAGAGAGCCACGGGCTACCTTTTAGGATTTCTATTCCTTTGTTGTAATTGAAAGATAAAATGATGCAAGTTCAATTCCCAACCCCAAAGTGCAAGTATGAACTAATAACAAGATTGCAGAATTGAACTTAAACTATGGAAAGCTATAAACACAAGGACAAGACAAGAGTGTAAATGCGTACATGGTGTTAAAATGTGAATGAAAATGTTCAGGACGGGGGCGTGGGCGCCACTGTCCTGATTCTGCCCCTGAAACTGCTGTTTTGCAACCTGGAAAGCTGTCAAAAATGCTGAAAACTTGCTGTCTGTCAGGAGGACCAGGGCACCCAGCGCCCCTATCCCAGGGACCAGGGTGCCCAGCGCCCCTGTCCTAGCAGGACTAGGGCACCCCACGCCCCTATCCTGGTCTTTTTCTCTGAAACTTGGTGTGGAGTGCTGTCTCGGCCTACTTCTCCCGGATCTGCAACTTGCGGCGTCGTCCGAATCCCGAAACCTGCACTTATATCTGAAAAGGTGTTTGGGCGGCTATATAGGGTTTTGCCTTAGTCAAACCCCCGCTTTGGTGATTTCCACCTCCACGAATAGCCAAGTTGTATTGTAAAAGTAGTGTGTGTGCAGATCTTGTGTGTGTGCAAGATCCTAAAATGCAAGTAAGCAAGCTAGAGCAACCTAGAAAGTAAACCCTAATTGCTTGTAAATGATAATGTAAATTCTCTAAATCAAGATGTAAAGAGATCTAAAGCATGAATACAAGTGATATAATGAGGCTTATGCAAAGACATGAAAACAACATGAAATCATACCCAACCCCAAGGGAGGGGTACAAGCCAATCTTCAGTCGGTGATCCCCTATTGCTCTCTAATGTCTTCAAAGCCCTAAATGGATGAAATTGATGAATGCTTGATGGATTGATGTTGAATTTTGTTGAAGTCTTCAAAGATCTTCTCTTTCGCTGCATAGAAGACCCCTAAAACCCAAAAATTCGGATCCTTTCAAATGAAGAAAGAGAGCTCTTATATATGAAACCCTAGGTCTTAATTCCAACTTTTGGCCGACCTAGAGATTGAATCTCCCGCCAATTTCTTGGGGTTAAGCTTTATTTTATGATTGGATCGCGCTCCTAAAATTTCGGGAAAAATGTCCGGGACCATGTGCACTCTGGGCGCCATGGTCCCGACAACTTTTCACCAAATTTTCAGGGCCGTCAGATATGATGATTTTAGAGAGAATCCCGAAGTTACAGCTGATTTCGAGATGTTTTGACCCTCAAAATCAAGCCCCCAAGTTCAAAATAGGACCTAATTAGGGTTTTTGATTGAATGATGTATAGGAGGAATAAAATGAAAAGGGCACACTTTAATGAAGGGGCCCAACTTTATGATGTGGGAGATGATAAAATAGAACCTTAGACCTACTTAATTTGATTAATTAAGTGCTAAAGGGGAAATGCAATGAAAAATGCAAAATGCGCCAAGGCGGGTGCTAAACTAGGTGTGAAATTGTACCACCCTAGCAAGTGCGTACAATTTACGACGCTACATTGACATGGATTCCTATAGAAACATTCCAAATGTTGAGAACATGGACACTACAAACAACAATGATACACACAATGACAATATGGACAACTTTTCCCTACATTCGGCAGATGTGGAAGAATCCATTATGAATCCCCATTTCAATCGATTGATTGAGGAAATAATGAGGAGGGATAGACAATACTTCTTATAGATGATGGCACAAAGTGGAGCCAAGATACCTCATGATTTTGACATGTCTCAAATAATGGAAAATCGACCTTTGCAACAAACTCACTCCAACATGGATCAAAGGAGGCCTAATAGTGGAGGCAATAGAGGACCACATATGGTGCCTGAATCACCATCATCTTTGTTTCAAAAACCAGAGGTCCCACATACACATGGTCAAGTATATTATACTCACCTTCGCAAACCATTATGGAAGTCTTATGCAGAAAGATATGCTCAATCACATACCAATGCTAAGGATCAACCACCAAAGCAATTGGATATTCAAAGGCATGCTCAATATTTGGACACAAGGAAACCCCGTGTCAAATTTGGGGGCAACACATTAGAATAAGACATGCCTGTAGAGTATGGTATACATGGACAAAATAGATATTTCATTCCTCAACATGAATCTATACCAAGTGGTCCATATACGCAGCATCATTATAGACCTCCTCCATATGAACATGTGTATGATCAATATCATCCATATATGCAACATGCTCTTCCTGCAATTGGTGCCTCAAGCATGGGGTATGGTCCAAGAAGTCGATCTCCACCTAAGAGCAATTTGGAGCAACAAATCAGAGACTTACAAAAGAAAATGGAGGACACAAATACACCAAAGCCAACATACACAATGAGAGACATATGTCCCTATCCATTTGACAAGAGCATTCCAATGCCTCCATTTCCTACATACTTTGTGACACCTAAGTTTGATAAGTATAGAGGCAAAGGGGATCCTAAGGCACACATAAGACAGTTTTTCACAGCTTGCATTGAGATAGCAACAGAAGAGACATATTTGATGAGATTATTCCCACAAAGCTTAGGTGATCAAGCTATGGAATGGTTCTCCCAACTCCCACTTGGAATTAAGTCATGGGGTGACTTAGCAGAGGCTTTTATCCAACATTTCTCCTACAACATAGAGACAGACATATCAGTCACTACTTTGTGCAACACCAAGCAAAAAGAGGGAGAGTCTTTTGCATCATTTTTACAAAGATGGAGGAATCTAGCTAGCAGATGCTCTTGTGAAATTCCACAAAAACAAATGGTAGAAATGTTCACCCAAAATGTTAACAAAGAGATTGGTTATGACTTAAGGAAAGCTTGTTTGTCCACCTTCAAGGATGTCATTGAAAAAGGCTTAGCGATAGAAAAGGTCCTAATTGAACAAGGAGTTATTAAGATATTCAAGGAAAACAAAGATGACTTTAAAGGAAAAGACAAGCCAAGATTTTGGAATAAAAATAAGAACACAGTCAATGATGGTGTTGTTGATGCCAATACAGTGCGACCCAAATTCATTTTTTCAGGATCAAGTTCTACAAATGATCAAGTGAATACTCAAACAACTTCTAGATCACGAAGGAAGTACACTCCATTGGGAGAACCACTTGAGTCAGTTTTCAAAAAGCTAGTGGCAAACAAGGTAATCACAGTTCCAGATTTTCCTCCATATGAACCAAAGGTTAAACCAAATTGGTGGAATGATGATGAGTATTGTGAATTTCATAAGAGCAAGGGTCATAAGACAGGAAATTGTCATCGACTGAAGAACATCATACAAGATCTCATTGATAGAGGTGACATTGAGATTGAGGGACACTCATCTAATCAAGAACATGAGATGTTTGAGGAACCATTCCCAAAGCATGACAAGGGAAAATCTAAAGCCACAGATGACCAAACCAACTATACCAGAGCAACCTATAACTATGATTCAACCATAAATCACATCTCGATGGACAATTACGTCTCTACCATTATCATCAAGGACAAAAACCCTGAGAATTCTACCCAGAGACCCAAGATCATTCTGAAAGGCATTGGATCTTCTTCCGAACCTACCTCTGAATGTCATGTTACAACCCGCTGAGGTAAATTCACTTTGCAAGGTGCTCCAGCTAAAAACACCACTTCCTCATCAACCAAACCTGAGTATGACCTTGTAGAATAGTTAGGAAAGACACCCGCGCTCATCTCCATCCTGGAGCTATTACGCATATCCCCCACACATAAAGCTATTCTTGACAAAACCTTGAGAGACACTGCCGTTCCTACTGATATGAATGTGGACCAGTTTCAAGCCATGGTGGGATACCTTTCCATTCCACACTCTCTTACATTCACAGAAGCCGATGACGCCTCCGTAAGTTAGCCACATAATGCACCTTTACACATTGAAGCCTTCATACACAAACATCGAATAAAACGAGTCCTGATAGATGGAGGAGCTGGTCTAAACATTTGTACATTGAGCACAATTAAACAATTGGGATATTCTGATAAAGCTGTGAATTCTACAAATCAAATTACCATCAAGGCATATGATGATGAAGAGCGTTCATCCAAGGGCACAGTCACCCTACCTCTCAGAGTTGGGCAAGTTATGAAGGATGTGGTTTGTCAAGTCCTAGATCTAGATCTCACTTATAACATATTGCTAGGACATCCTTGGATTCATGAAATGAGGGCAGTCCCATCTACATATCACCAATGCATTAAGTTTCCTCACAATGGAGTAGAGGTAACAGTTAACGGTGATCCTAATCCATTCATATACTGCAATAATCTTAGATCAAAAACTGAGACCATCATTCCCAGTAATCGTGAAGCTATTCCTTCTTCGGCATACATTGATCCTGAGTCATTAAAACCTTCAACATCAAAATAAGGTGAGCTTAAAGGCAAGTTTCAGGACAAGGGCATGGGGGAATACACTTTAAATCAGACCATGTACTTATGACAAGTCATGAGTTCCCCAAAAGAATATGGAAGACCGCAGCCTAACAAGCAAGTATCCATCATGGTACTCAAATGGGACCCTACTACCTTTCAAAGATGGGGCGAACTGGAAGAGGAAGACTTATACAAAATGCTTTACAAAGACATTGAAGATGACACACAAGATCACATTAGTCTACCATGTGAAAAATATGGCAAAGGCTTCAAGATTCTACAAAAAATCGGGTATGATGGAAAAAGCCCTCTGGGGTTACGAAAGGAAGGCATCATTGAACCTTTACAACCTGAATTGACTTTCAAAAAGGAATGCTCAAAAGGACTTGGTTTCTTGACTTCCAAGGTCCACATTCAAAGGACATAAGAAGCCTTACAAATCAAAGCTGCCAAAATTCAACAAGAGGGTCGCTATTCCACAGATTCCAATGAATGGGAATGGGGTTCAGACAAGTCTTCCAGTGACTACGAGCTCACTGAGATATTCAGAGAACCAGATGAACCCACAAAAGAAGAGGAATTTTATAAAAGATTCAAAGTTGGTCAAGAAACAACCCATGAGGATTCCACACAGTCCTTGTCTCAAGGTCTTAGGTTGAAATCACATAGGATGAGAACCCCTGTCCCAGATGCGCTACTAGTGATGATAATTTGGATTCATTCGCAATCGAGACTGATGAGGAGAGTGCCATTGATGACCTCGATAATTACCTTGACATACCTGAATATAAATGCATCTTCACTCTTAGCCCTGCTAACTTCGAAGACATTAATGGCCTTCCCCTTGTTCACCATCAACTTATTGACTGGGATCATGAAGGACTTGCACAATTCGACACATTCCAAAATGATGAAGCTTTTATTGACTATCTTGGCATACGAGATGATCTTCCCCCTAGGGACCACAAAGCGGGATACACCATAGAACTCAATAGCATGGCATATTTTGGTGAGGGTGTCGGACCTTCCAGTCGCAAAAATGTGAAAATAAGAACAAACCAAGGGTCTTATGGTGAAAACCACACTGTGGCGCTGTTTGACCCCAAAAAAGTAAAAAGAAAGGACATATCTGAGGGTGAAAACCTCTCTGAGGCACCCGAAGATGGAAGGCTCGACATTCTCCAAGCATCATATGAGGAAAAGTCATCCATGTTGGTAGAAGAGACTATCAGAACAAACGTTGGTACAGAAGAGGTTCCACACAACATATTCTTGGCTCAATCGTTGACAGAGTCAGAAAGGTCAAAATTCATAAGTTTCTTCAAAGAACGACAAATCAACTTTGCCTGGTCATACGCTGATATGCCTGGATTAGATCTAGATTTGGTAATGCATCATTTGACAGTTAAACCGGGGACAAAACCAGTGAAACATAAATTAAGATAGATGCATCCACAGGTGGCATTACTAGTCAAAGCAGAACTTGAGAAATTATTGGATGTCGGATTCATACGCCCAATTGATTATCCTGAATGGATCTCCAACTTAGTGCCTATCAGTAAACCAGATCGTAGCATCAGAATTTGTACAAATTTCAGAGACATCAACAAAGCTTGTCCAAAGGATGACTTCCCATTACCAAATATTGACTTGATTGTTGATCTCACAGCAGGTCATGAAATGTTATCATTGATGGATGGATTCTTTGGTTATAATCCAATAAGGATCGCACCCGAGGATCAACACAAAACATCATTCACTTGTCCTTGGGGAACTTTCTGCTGGAATGTCATGCCCTTCGGGCTAAAAAATGCAGGTGCTACATATCAAAGAGCCATGACTACTATCTTTCATGATCTCATGCACGTAACCGTGGAAGATTATGTCGACGACCTCTTGAGAAAATCAATAGATAGAAATACACATTTGGACATACTTTCAGTCATCTTTGATCGGTTGGAAAAATACAAAGTAAGATTAAACCCCAAGAAATGTGTTTTTGGAGTAACCTCCGGGAAGCTCCTAGGATTCATTGTATCCAAAAGAGGAATCGAAGCTGATCCAGCAAAAGTCAAGGCCATCTTGGAGATGCAACCACCAAGAAATATCAGTCAACTTCGATCCTTACAAGGCAGACTCTAGTCCATACAAAGATTCATAGCGCAACTTGCAGATAAGTGTAATCCTTTTCAGCACTTGCTACATAAAAACATCAAATTCAAATGGGATGATAATTATCAACAGGCTTTCCAGACACTCAAAGATTATCTTTTGAATCTGCCAGTTCTGATGCCACTAGTTCAAGATCAACCTCTATTACTATACATATCAGCTACTCCAATAGCACTGGGGGCACTCTTAGTACAACAAATGGCTGAGGGCAAAGAAAAAGCAGTATACTATATCAGTCGCACATTGGTGGGATATGAGCTAAACTACACACCAATTGAGCGTGCATGTCTCACCGTGGTCTTTGCTTCCCATAAATTACGACATTACATGCTCACTCATAAGACTAAGCTAGTTGCAAGAATCGATCCGTTGAAATACCTCCTCAATAAAGCGACACTTACTAGGTGACTAGCCAAATGGGTAATGATCCTGAGTGAATTCAACATCGAGTATGTGGACAAAAAAGTAATAAAAGGACAAGCCATCACAGATCAATTAGCAGATGCTCCCATGATAGATGATGTTCCTCTAAGTTCAGAATTTCCAGATGAATCCATTTTAACAATGTCACATGCGAAGCCATGGCAACTGTACTTCGACGGCTCATACACATAGCATGGGGCAGGAGCCGGCATCCTCTTTATAACTCCTCAAGGGGATTCTATACCAAAATCATACCTCTTATCATTTCCTTGCACTAACAATATAGCAAAATATGAGGCATTAACAACAGGATTATGAATTGCAGTTCAATGGAAGATCCAGGAACTTTGTGTTTTTGGGGACTCCCAACTTGTCATCCATCAAGCAACTGATGACTACCAAACAAAAGATGAAAAATTAATGCCTTATAAACAAATGGTGGACAACCTGAAACAACACTTCACAAAGATAGACTTTTAGCAGATACCAAGACAGCAGAATCGCGCCGCAGATGCCATGGCTACAATTGCTTCCCTGATTGATTTAGTCTATCACATGTTTCGAGGAGTACAGTTTCTTCCAGCTTCCTTAGTCTATCCACGCACAATTCACAATAAAGCAACATTTGCATCACAGATCCGCAATAAAGTATCAGTTTCATGGATTCAGTCAGTTTCAAATGAGACACAACAACAACAATGGGCTTCAACAAATCAAATCTTTCAACAGACTCAGACAACATATGGTTCAGTGCTATCTATCCTTTTTGTGAAAGTAAACATTGTGACCACAATCAAATAAGACTTATACAAGTGACAAGAGACACTAAACTTGAGGACTACAGTGGATGTTGGTGTTGAGTCTTGGTTTTCTTTTGATTTTATCTTTTGGTGACATGTCTTTTAGCTTTTCCAGGATGTCTCTGACTAGAGATTCTATCTCTAGGATGCCTTTGACTAGAAAGGCGAGGATGGGGTATCGTCACCTATTTGTATTTGCTGTCTATGGATTGTCTCTTAGTAATGCTATGGCTTGTCCAAAGATATGAGGACACTGAGAGTCTAGTATGAACTGGGGCATTCCTTTTTTGAGACTGTCTTATCTCCATGCAAATAGGTACAATGACTTTCTGGGTCGAACATATGCCTTGATTGTCATAACCTACTTGCCATAATAAAGCTCAATGATGATAACATACAAGAAGCTCTTTCACTTTCATATTTTCTATCTTCCATCCCACGTTCTTGATTGACTTTCATCATCCTTCTTGATTCCATGTAGCCTGCTATCACATGACTGAGTATAATGACACACCAAAAACATTTGCATTTCATGTAGTTACACTTGCATTACCACATATAAGCATTTCATACATACATATAGATATCACAACTGCATCACATCCTGCACACAACACCTATTAGCACAATTTACATTTGCATTATCATATTCATCTGCATTACATACATTCACATTTGCATCATGCATACACATATAAAACATAAAAGAACAAAAAAATAATATATTGCATGGCATCATATACATATTTGCATCCCTTTCATAACCATCACATAGGTACGCATGCATATAGCTGTCACAAAGATGAATCATCTCATATATATATATATATATAAAGTGTCATGATACAATGATGTCAAAATCATATGGCTACAACCACCCCTCGTGTCGCCCTATCCGGACAAAGGAACCCACTGATAACTCCTACCAACACTATTGGTAGTGCTAATCCTGTCCATGTCCTGGTGTCCCATGCCACATGTCCCACCCTCATCTCCAGTTTCGGATCCTGGAACACTCGTCTCAGTGCATCCCTGTCTCCCTCTCAATCATACGGAATCGGCTCCCCATCGATCGGTATCCGCAGAATCCTGTATACATCCTCTAGGGTGACTGTCATCTCCCCCATCGGCAAATGAAAGTGCAAGTCTTTGAGTGCCATCTCTCAGCTAAAGCAGTCAACAATCCCATGTTCACCTGAAACTTAGGCACATACAGAATATGTCTCAGACCCATAGCCTCAATAGCCGCTCGGTCCTCGAAGGTCAGCTCAGGTCGCAATCACTATGTCGATGGGAATCTCTCCCGTGACTCCAACATAGGCAAATACTCCTGCAGTCAAGCAAATCAATCATGTCAGTCATCATGGCATTCAATGATCATCACAAAATGCTACTTTTTATCTAAATGCATATGGCTAGCTATCCTAGTGACACTCACTGTTCATCACAAAGTGTTGCTATCTATCCTAGTGACACTCACTGTTCATCACAAAGTGTTGCTATTTATCCTAGCAGTGCTCCCTATTCATCACAAAGTACTACGTGTGTGGCACTCCTTGTTCATCACAAAGTGTTGCTCACATTTGCACTCCCTGTTCATCACAAAGTGCTGCTCACATTTGCACTCACTGTTCATCACAAAGTGTTGCTCATATTTTAGTACTCCTTGTTCATCACAAAGTACTATATCTTGGTACTCACTGTTCATCACAAAGTGCCTTGATCTATCCTATCCTAGGGCCTCTACTTGAGTGAATCCTCTTGAGAAGTTTCCTAATTGGCAACGTATGTTCTATCACAGAATTGTCAATCCTAGCCCTATTTGTTATCCTAGTCTTCCCTAGAGGACCTGCTTGAGTGTATCCTCTCAGTAGCTTATCCAATCGACAGCGTATGTTCATCACAGAACTGTCGATTTGACCTAGAAGACACAAATTCACTTTTTTGGACACAAACGCGCTTTCTTGACATAAACGCACTTGAAGACTACATAAACGCGCCTGTTTTACACAGACATGCCTGACAGACACAGACGTGCCTATGCTCTGCACAGACGCGCCTGGGCGACACAGACGTGCCTTCTTGGCATAAACGCGCCTACACATCACAGGCGCGATCGCATTTGCACAGACACGTTTTTCAACATAGATGCGCCTGGCACAAACATAGATGCGCCTCGCGAGCATAGATGCGCCTGGCACCAACGCAGATGCGCCTGAGCATTTTTGACATTTTTTTTGGACCCTATTCTAAGCGCATTTATTACCCTATCTAGCATGCATTAATGACAAAAATAAATGCAACAAAGTACAAGGAGGTTTTGTGGTACTTACTGGCTCTCCTGCCTCTGCTGGCCTCTGGAATCGGCGAACGCGGTCGAATCTGTGAACCAAGGGCATCGCTACTAACTACTGCTATTCTTTTCTCTCTCTGCACTCTGCTCTTGTGGATGTGTAGATGACAATGAGGATGTATTCTCCCTCATGGTCTATCTTATAGACTACCCTAGCCCTAGCCCTCGTCTCCTGAGTCAGTCTTCATTATCCCGTGACTTTGTCACTTTATCCGGTCAGTCCATTCTAGCCTTTCTTTCTTATCGAGAGATTGTTTGCAATCTTTTCAGACATTTTCATCCAATCTCTCGAGGCGGCATATCATTCCCATCTTGGGGCAACTTTGTATCAGTTCATCTTATCTTCTTTGAAACAACGCGACAAGCCGCATTTTCTCAAAGAGGGGCAAAATGTAGACACCCAAAATTGTCCAGTCTAATTAAATAAATATTTTATTTATTTAATTATCTAAGCTTAATTTTTCTATTAATTAAATAAATCTTTATTTATTTAATTAATTCATTTATCCTCTTCTAGCCTTATTTCTCATTTGAATAAATACATTTATTTATTTAAATTATCCTTTTCCTAAATTAAATAAATATCTTATTTATTTAATTGATCCCACTTCTTCTATTAATTAAATAAATCTTTATTTATTTAATTAATTAATTCATTAACCTTTTCTACCCATGACACATGTCATTCATCTCTTAATTCATACATTACCTACCCCTTTCATTATTTTATTATTTCCTCTACCTACCTTCTAATCATAGCCGACCTCCTTTTACACCTCTCAATCTTATCCCTCCATTTCATATAGTGTCTTCTATATAAGGAGATACTTCCTTCATTATCAAACCCTAATCAATCACCCTAATCAATCATTCTAACTACTTGATCAATTGACTACTTGGCATATGCGATCCTACTTGTAACCACATTTCGTTCTTTGTTGAGCTCTTGTGCACATAAAATCTGAGAGCAAATATATCAAACAAGATCAATGGAGATAGGAAGAATGGAGATCCAAACCCTATTGGACATGTGATGGTATAATCTTTGTGATTTCGTTTGATTTGCATTGTCTTAAGTAGTCTTCATATGTTATGATGGATCTTTGTTGTTGTTAGCCTAGGGTTTTGTGGTTGAATTCATTTAGCCTTTCAATATCATTATTATTGTTATCCATTTTCACCATATACAGAAACCTACCCACAATAAGATGATACTCTGCATTAGTATGTGTAAATATTACAATGGGGAATGTACATGCATTCAAGCACATTGCTCAAAATGAGATGACCCAGAAGGCTCCAACCCTCAGGGAAGGTTCACTACCTTAAAATAAGATTCGAACTACAATCCATATTACATGAACTGCAAATATAGCATCTCCTTATGCTTGATGACAATTCTGGTTAAGCACATTTGCCTGCTCTGCAATAATCTCTGCTCAATACACCACACAAAAGGATAAATTTGCTTAAGAAAACATACACCATTCTCTGATAATGTAGACACAACATTGATACCCAAATTACATGAATCTAACACCTATTTATACAATTCATCAACCTTGACTACAAGGTCGAGCAAACCCTCAAACCGCAATTGAAAAATTACATCACACAACACATATGTGAGCCACTAGATCAATATAATGATATACATGACATAGCATGGACCTAAATCAAATCTCCAAAAATGCATCACCACTGGAAATCTTGCCAAGATCAACTGCAACATGCTACACCACCAAGAATATCGCATAACACGAAGAATATTACTGGATCAACAAAAATCACCAAGAATGTGCACAAGGATCAATGTGGACCATCAAGATAAATAGGATAGGATCAAGAAAAAACAACAAGCACATTAGAACCATCCACAATAGCTGCACCAACACCACTTATTCAAATCTTCATCGATCAACACACTAACTACTAATTAGCAACAATTCAGACTAAAAAGATAACTTGCGGAGAACCAAATCACGAACCATTTGAACTGAAGATACACATGAACATCCAAAACATTCTCCCAAATCCACAACCAAAGATATAATCATACCGGAGCTCACTGGATCAAATACCAAACTCTGCCAACCACTAAACAAAAAGACTAAACTCCAAACCAGATCAAATAATATGATCAAGCAAACTTCCGGATCACTGAAACCAATAAGGAATGAAGTATTCTAGCATCCAAAATAGATAAACCAACCAGATCAACTCAATGTAATAACCATAACACCAAGCAGCTCTCTGCAACACATGAATATGTTGACATCAATGACAACAACATATTCGAGCAACAACAATATGCAGCAAACTCCTATGTATATTTTATTTAGTTTTTAGTCATATTAGTAACTTGGAGGATTGCTTGGATATGGTAGAACTTGGGAAGTTGTTGTTTTGACCAAATCACATCCTTTAAACTACATATTATGATTAATCTCTTATTTAATCATTTGTGAGTGTTTCATTGTTGGAATAATTGGTTATACAACTTATCCCCGTCTAATCATTATCTCTAAGGAAATTATTAGTCTTGGCAAAAAAGTATCTTGACACATTACAAATGGCTCAATATTTTGTCTCATAATTATAGAATCATCCCTAAGTCAATGATAACATGGAGGAAATTAGTTTGGGGTAATTTAAATGATCAAGTCATAGGATTTATTAGTACAAACATTGGTTCAAGCATCTTTAGGGAGACATACTCTTTTATCTCTAGAATTAGGTGCTCACACTTTGACCAAGATTTGGGAGATCAACATAATCCTCCATTCCTAGATGATCTTGCATCAAATTCCCTCATTCCACTTGAAAATATTGATAATATACACTTTAACAATGACACCTTAAAGGATCTTGAATATGATACAACACTTGAGTGCCTTGATGATAAAGAGACCTCTCTTGGAGCTCTCGCTTCTCCAATTGAGATTACCGATGCATATTGTATCGATGGTTCATTGAGAGCTTCCAATGATTCTTTGCAATGGGTAAATCAATATATTTGAAATATATTTATGTGGAATGATTACTTGATAGATATTTTAGAATTCTTTTTTGGAGTCTAACATGCTAGATTTGGAGGACTAATTTGAGGGGTTATCTCTCCTCTTTGATGACAATAATAGTAAAGTTGTTATTATATCATCATATTTATATTTGGATCTAGTTCAACACCAATTAACACTTAATATTGTTTGTCACTTTATTTCTTGATTGGGCATGCACTTAATTTGATGCTAGCATTATCATCTATCAAGGAATTGGCAACACAACAAATTTTTTTAGAGACACAGTCTTCATATATTTTGATTCTTCTTCCTACCAATAACTATATAGAATTGGAAGAATTCCTACATTTTAATTTCATCTATCTTCTTCCAAAGAGATTTTTTTTTTTATAGGCATTGGATTATGTTTTTTCTTCACCATTTTTGCAAGACATTACATTGTGGGGGCCTACATAGTCTCTCTCTTTCCTTCATATGGAGGGATAATTGATTGTGTATTGTGATGGATGTATTTATTGGGATGACATCAATGAGTACTCCATTTATCAATCTTTCATCACTTACATATGTTATGTTTGTATCTTTTCTCTCTTTTGAAGATGAGTTTTGTCCTAGTAGGTTTTCTCCTTTTCTTCATTTGTGAAAATAATGGGTACCTTGTAGGAATTAATGTGTCTCCTCGACACCCATAGTAACACCAATTCAAAATGAGTATATTTCACAGGATCTCAAAATATAAAATCCTCGTAGTCACATCTTGCTGCACAATTAGATATTTTGATTGTCACTTACCACCAATTTACTTCTATTACACCTTATAAGTAACATTCCAAACAAGTAACAAATAGCACTTTAATGATTACATTTGATCCTCACAGTCTTGCAAAAAAAAACCAATTGAAATATCAAGTCTTTGTAACCATACCATCTCTTTAGAGGAATGTGTAGAAGCCATGTACTCTACTTTAGTGTTAGACAAAGTAACTTTGGTGTGCCTCTTACTCATCCAATTCACTAATCCTCCAAACAAGGTAAATGCATAGCCACTAGTGGACCTTTGAATATCCAAGTCACCTATCCAATCTACATCAACAAATCCTTGTATTTCCAATGGCTTAACCACATCTTCAGTCTAAAGAACAAAACAATAGTCAAAAGTAACTAGAAAATATCCAAACACCCTCTTAACAAAGTGCACATATTGAGTTGTGCTAATGTTTTCATGTACCCTTTTTTATTTTGACTAACTGACTTCTCACATATGTTTTTTATTGAGTTCTTTCATATATTCATGTTTTGGTAATAATTTATTGCATGTTTTTTATATGAATTGATTAAGTTCCTCTATACTTTTATTATGTTCTAGGGATAATGCTTGGTATTGAGACAAACTTATATACCGAGGTCTCCTTACCTCAGTAATTTAGAATATTTATTTTCTTATACTGTCATTGTATGGTTCATAATTATCTTGTGTGTCTTATGTGTTTTCGTCATACCTTATGTAACTTATGTGTTTGCTTCATGGCTTGTGTGTTTGTTTGGTGTATCAAATGTTTTATCATACCTTGCATGCATGATTTGTGTCTTGTGTCTTTGTTGTATGTCTTGCATATTTTCTTCATGTGTGTTTTTAGCATACAAATCTGAAACCTTAAGCAGGGTGAAGTTTTGGGAATAGATCCAAAACATTCTCTTTTTCCCAAATCCAGGTTGTGGTCTTTGTATGATGATTGTAGCTCACTATTTATTCCCGATTTCTTCAATATTCACCCATTTACCCTAATTTCAACATTTTCATAATTCAACTTAGAAAGAGGGAATCAAACCCTAACAAAGGTGAATCTAATCAGTAAGTATTTCAGAGCTTTTTCTTTAGAGGGATTAAGCCTAGATCTATTAGGTCCCCCCCTCTTTCAATGTAATGGTATTTTAAGCAAAATTAATGGTTTTGTTACCTTAATTGGTGAAACCCTAATTTTCACCATTATATTTTGGTAAACCCAACTCCTTACACCACTATTTTTTATTTATGTTCTCAAATATGATTTGTGAGCATTTTAATTTTTAATTTTGCACTCATATATTATATTTTTAATCAAATTACATAAATTTAAAGGTTAAATTCATAAAAACCCTAATTTATTTTGGTTAATTTGATTTGTGGGTTGCATAATTTGTAACTTTTATTTTCATATCTGATCTTAAACATTAAATGGAATTTAATAGATCTAATTTATTTGCCATTTCATATAGATTACATTGGTTTTCACTTATATTTATCATAATCATGTGTTGGATAATGGTTTATTTCACTTTACTTCACCTCTTTTCATTAGCACTTTGGCATAATGCATGTTTAGAATATCTAAAATGATTCCTATTAATCAAATAAATATCAAATCTCTCATCCATGATGCATGTTGTTTTATGGTAATATTTTTAGGAAAATGTATTGCATACGTAGATCAATAAAATCTTTTGTAGATCATAATCCTAGAGATGCTAATGAAAAACTTAATACTTGTACCTCTCCTAGGGTATCTCACATGAATGAAGAAAGAGATAATACTCCTATCAATGATATCTCTAATGAAGAGCAAGCATTGAAGATAAAAATGGTACCATCTTCTTCTCATACACATACCCTAGCGCAAGGGGGGCAAGGTCAAAATATTGGTGTTTCACTCTCTCTAGATCTCCCTTATTGTCCTAAAGCCTATCTTAAACATAAAAACATTTGTAGAGAACATGATGCTATGGATTTAATTCATGATCTATCTCCCCACATAACATTAAGCAAAGATGAGGCCTTAGATGATAAGTTTCTTCCTTCCCAATCTATCAAAGAGGATATGCATGATGACAGAAAGGAGAATATCCCTAAAAAGGATATTCCTTCTTCATCTACTTCTCCCTTTCTTCCTTCTAAATATAATTACACTACAAATTTAAAATAAATTCATTATAATACTCATTCTTGTTCTCAATTAAAACATTCTTATAGGAGTGGCTATAACATAATATCAAAACAAGGTTTTAGAGGACAAGGACTTGGAGAACAAGGAATCAAAGTCCCTATAAACTCTGCTACACAAACTAGTACTGAAGGTATAGGAAATCCTCATCATTCACCTATGGATGATCTCCTTAGGGTTAAAAAAATTAAGGAATGTCTTGAAAGACATAGAACCTATAGTCCATCAAAGAGTGCTTCTTCCTCAAACACTCCTTTTTGCTCACATCATAAAATTAATGACCATGATACCAATGATTGTTTGGATTTTGAAAATGGAATGCAATGAATCATTGATAATAGCATAGTTAAAATCATATAAAACAATCCATCTTCTTATAACAACCCTTGTCCTGCATCTCAAGAGACAAGACCTACTCCTATTGATGACCAAGAGAAATTAGCTACAAGAATCTTTTGGAGATTGAAGTATGACACGAATGTTATTTTTCTTTCATTAGACTTAATTACAATTATAAGCATAAGGAAGTTGATGCAAATTATCTTTTTCATCATAGTTATTCTCATTCTCTTGAAAAATTTAAAGAATTTTAAATATTTGTTCAAGACCTATATGATAGAGCTTGCATAGCTCTTACAACTAACCTTGCACTCTTTATTAGTGAAGAGGTGGTGCCTTAGCACTCCATTCACCCTTCATGTTGTTACTCACCCTATGAAATTAGTAGTTAACTTCATTAGGGGATATTATAAAAAGAGATGATGCTTTTTTAATAACAATCATCTATGGGCAACAACATAATTCATTTGTGCCTCTATACTTGGGGGGCAAGAATATTATCATATCTTTTCTCTCTATCTAAGGTTTCACTATTTCCTTTAGGGGTGGAATTTTTCATACCTTGATGTACTTTATTGCATGAAATGGTATGTCTCTTATGATTAATATCTCCTTAGCGGGGTATGTGATCCTTTATATTAATTTTTCTCTCTACGAAGATTACCTCTTCTTTTGAGTTGCATTTTGCATATCTTGATGTCTTTTCTTGCATTGAATATTCCTTCATGTGAGTACATAGTGCATTTTCTTATGTATAATATCTCCTTAGAGGTTGTGTAATCCTTCTCATTGTCCCTTGTGGGGAATTGATATCTTTCCTATCCTTCTATGGATCCACTTTTCCTTTGTCGAGTGGTGTTTGCTTATGATTTGATGTCATTCCTTGTGTGAAGTTGTTTTTTGCTCAAGGATTCTCTTATACAAGAGGTGTGTATCCTTGAATACAACCTCTTCTTCACTTGGAAATATATATCTATTTTAAACAAAACCTTCCACTTTGGGTCAAAAGTGTGTCATCCTTCATCAAGAATCCTTTTCACCTATCAAGAGGAGGAAGGTAGGCATTCTTGTCCTCCTTCCCTTCTTTTGGTAGAAGATGTTATGTTTGTTGAAATACTCCTCTTGAGGGTAGATGTCATTTGAACAAAGATCTCTTCTCCTCCAAGGATCCTCTTTACACTCATTAAAAGATATATTTTTCAACTATCATATCCTTGCTTCTAAGAGTATTGCCTATTGTAGTGCCCTTCCTTGATCCATCCTTTATGATGGGTTATGTCTGTTACTAGTGGACTCTTTATATGCTTCTGATTCTCTTTGCATCTTGTTTGACTCTTTATATTGACATACTCCTTGATATTAGAGGATTAATTATGATTACTATGATGATGTTAATTCTATACTCTCGACTAGTTATAGATGTAAGGTTTATGATTAGCTTCGTGATTATTCACTATTTAGGAGATGTAGTTCATGTTTGTTGCTTATGATGATTTATCATGTACTAACCCTAATTCAGTGTCTACACTAGATGTGGATGAGATTGATGTCATTTATTATGTTATATCTTTCCTATGATGGCTTACTATTGCGATTTATGTATGTTGTGTTTTATTTAATTTTATTGATGGTATGATGTTGTATGGTTGTGGTAAATAATAAATAAATTATAATGTATAATCCTAAGTGTGAGCAATTTATTATGTGGCTTATGTTGTGGGTCTCATATTATAATATTATTTTGTGGATTATAATATATTAGCATTTTCATTTAGTGGAAATCATTTATTATTTATTATTTTATTTATTTGTATTTGGTAATTGATTGTAATTTCCTTTTCATTTTGTTGTCATTGATTTCAGCTAGCCTGAATCATGGTACAACCCCTACGAAACTTGTCCATTTCATAGCCTATGTCCTCCAAGGTCGGTTGACTTCCCTCGTAAGTCGTGTCAGTTTGCGTCTTCATTTTTGTCATTTTCATGTTTTTGCCTTGATATTTTATTTCATCTTTTGACTACACTTCGGGTTTTAAAACCCAAAATGCAGTGTTTTTTGTGTTTTCCTGTACGTCAGGTTTTAAAACCCGAAGTGCAGATTTGGTCTCCAAAGTAATGTAGGTCGTAGGTCGAGAATATTTTCCCAACCCGTAGGTCTACCTATGTGCAGGTTGGGAAAATTTTCCCAACTTGCAGGTCTGTCTATTGGCAGGTTTTTTCCGACCTGCAGGTCATTTTCTGCACGTGTAGGTCAGGTTTTAAAACCCAACCTGCAACCTAGGTTTTGTCCAACTGAAAATCAGGTTTTAAAACTGACCTGCGACCTTGACTTACCCAACTGTAGATCGGGTTTTAAAACATGATCTGCTGATTTTTCTGTCTTTTTGTCTAAGGGTAATTTTGATCTTTCAGGCATCATTCCAGATCTTTGAAGCTGGCGATTTGATAGTGAATGCCAATTTTAGTGATGAAAATATTGCAGATTTTGGCAGATGACTGATCTTTCTCCAAGTAAATCCAGAGGGAAGAAAATGAAGAATAAAGTGTCCTCATTGACACTAAGTATAATTCATGTAGTTGCATCTTTTCTTACTGCAAATTTTCTTGTAGTTGCATTTTTATTTTATGCAGTAGTTGTAGTCAAGTGGGACTATGCAGTTGATTAGTCAACTGTTCCCACCTTTTTCTCAACTTCTTTTCCTATATAAGGAGGACCTCATTTGTAAATATTTATCTTTGATTATGCTTAGCAAGACTCTGCCAAATTTTTGCTTCAACAAAGACTTTGAGCTTTTGATGTAAAGATTGATTCAAGGAAATAAAGATAACAATCCACTAGTTTTTGTGTCGGGCCAAAAATTGTGTTTATGATTGAATTGTTCTTATGTCCAGTTCTCATAATAATTTCCTAAATAATTGAATCTTATTGGTGATATTGTTTATGTGAGTAAGAGAGATTTCCAATTGTGATAAGTAGATTTTGTGCTTTTTGCATATTTGGGAAATCTTTTGATAGTTAAGTGATTACATAGTAAGCTTTGTATTACTATTAGTTGCTCTAAGTTTTTAGGAAAATTAATCACATCTTGGAGACTTTGAGCTACGAGTTGTGATTATAGTTGTAATTGTGGTGATTAAAGTAAGTTGCACTCATGTAAGACTTTGAGCTTACATGATTGTTGAGATATCATTGTACAAAAAGTTCTATTAGTTGTTAGTTTTGTTAGTTGTAATAAATATCATCAAGTGAAGGGAAATACATTAATTCTGAAAAAGGAGAATTACATGCCCTAAGCTTACCCCCGAATTTAATTTCAAAGTTGTTGAAATACCCAAATTATTTCAGGGAACCTCCCCTTGATGAGAGAAAAGACTTTGTTTTAACATAGCTGTGTGTGAAATACATATTTTGTCATTGTTACACTGGTGACAAAATATTCACCCAATAGTTTTTGGTGACTTTGCTGGGGAGCAACGTACAACTAGTATTTTCTCTTTTGGGTTGCAGTGTGTTCTTCCATTGTAATATCTTTATTGCTGATTTTCTCAAAGTACTAATCTGGTTGATCGAAGCTATACCCGTGGTCGAAGAGCACAAGGAATTTTTTATCTTACGTTTAAGTTTTTGCAACAACATAATTTTCAATTTGTGACTCCTCCATGAACAAGATCTCCTCTACAGCAAACAAGGAGTTTTCCTCCTACTGCACAATGATCTCCTATTCAAAGTGAGGCGTCAAGTTTGCAAGTTGTGGTTATCCCAATCATAAGATGTTTTGTAATTTCCCCATATAATCCACCAAGGATGGCTGCTCAAGGTCCTTGAGGTATTGTGTTTGGCCCTTTAAGCCTAATGCCACCTCTACATGAACTTCCTCGAGGTTCCGAAAAAAATTTACCCATTTTTGGGTGATGGTGCTCAACATCCTGATGAACACATCGTTGCATTTTATATTGCATGTGGTGTTTTGGGAGTTGAACATGAAGATGTATCTATAAGGTTATTCATTGAAACCTTACAAGGTGTATCTATTGATTGGTTTTACCATTTTCCTAATAAATCTATCACCAATTGGGCTAATCTCAAGACAAGGTTTGAGGAAAGATTCAAACTTGATGAAGATGAGCATGCACTCTTGGCACAATTGACTCAAATGAAGAAGGAACCATAGGATCCTATGCGAGAATTTGTGGCAAAGTTTAATAAGTTGCACAATCGCATTCCAACTACCTCACAACCTACTGTTGGAAACTTAAAATGTTTCTTTATAAATGCACAATTGTCGGAGGTGAGTTTTCTTTTATGAAGAAATGGTCCTGCAAATTTGGCTGCTGCACAACAGTTGGCTACATCCATTGAAGATGATCTTATCCTTTCTGGTAAGATAAAGATAGAACCAAATGGGTTGAAATAAAATTCTTCTTTGGGATCATGGTCTACCAAGATAATAGATCCCATGGTGCATAGGTTGGCCAATGAGCCGCTTGCCCTCAAAAAGAAAATAGCTCAAGGTGCATTCTCTTCTCCTTATGAAGAAATTCCAAGGAGGCCATATCCAAATATTGCTCCTAGTTATGTAGCATAAAATCAAGACAAGCTTAATTTATCACCAGAAAAGCTTGTACTTGAGGCACCACCAACAAATGCAGCAGTGGAGAACTCTGAATCTGAACAAATTTATCTTGCTAATCTCTTCCAAGAGGAGGAAGTAGGCATAGCTAGCGACTCTCATATCTGGTTTATGTAGTACCAAAAAGTTGTAGAACAAAAAGAAAACACCATTCCAGATACCATGGACAATACACAACAAGAGGTTGAAGGACACTTTTCCAAGGTGTTGGTAAAGGAGGACAATCATATCATGAGATGTGAAAAGATGGACATGCATGAAGGTATCAGTCAAGTTGAACAAAATGAGAAGATTGAATCTATATTTCAAGGTCATGTACTTGAACATATTGTGCATGAAGAAGCTAACAAGGAACTTGAAGAAGACCTTTTCACAAGCATAATATAGGAGATTTGTTGACAATTCTCCCACAGTTGAAGCTTGTGAACAACATGAGGTTATGGTTGAATAAGCAGTTGATAAAGACATAATTAGCAAGAGGAGTTCTATTTTTGTCCTTTCAAGAGGATGTCCTTTAAGACATCTAACTTGGTTGGAAGCTAATAATTCTTCCAAGGTTCCACTTGTACATGAGCTTGAACATACACTTGAGGAAGAGGCAAAACATGCATTTTCAGTTAAGCAAGAGCAGTCTTGGTTCATTGATTCACTTTGGATTAGCAGCAATATGTGTGTTTTATTTGAGGAGGAAGGTGAATTTGTTCATCTTTTTCAAGCAGTGTTGCATCAGGTTCTGGTACACTTGTTCGTGCTTCTATTGGTTGTGATTGTTTATGATCATGCAAGGAACTGCAAGCTACTAAAGAAAGACTGCTACTTTGGGGAGCCTGTGAATGGTTTTATTTAGGGGGGTTTCCTTGGTTAGTTAGTTTAGGTTAGTTTTCTTTTTAAATAAGTGCAGTTATACATGTTTTTGTCTTATTTTCAATTGATTGCTTGCGTCAGTCTTGTTGTCTGTGTCTTTGTTGCTTGACTTTGTGGCCCAATGGATACAGGCACTTGGAGTTCTGGATTCTACAACCTTCATTAGTGAAGGTTGTTCCCCAGTCAAAGCCAGATGTTGTCACTGATTTCAACTAGCCTGAATTGTGGTACAACCCCTACGAAACTTGTCCATTTCATAGCCTACGTCCTCCAAGGTCAGTTGACTTCCCTCGTAAGTTGTGTTAGTTTGTGTCTTTGTTTTTGTTGATTTCATGTTTTTGCCTTGATCTTTTATTTCATCTTTTGACTGCACTTCAGGTTTTGAAACCCAAAATATAGTGTTTCTTGTGTTTTTCTGCACGTCAGGTTTTAAAACCTGAAGTGCAATTTTGGTTTGCAAAGTAATGTAGGGCGGGAAATTTTTCTTGAACTGCAGGTCCTATGTGTTTTTATCGACCTGTAGGTCTTCCTATATGAAGGTCTTCCCAGCCTGCAGGTCTGCCTATGTGCAGGTCGAGAAATTTTTCCCGACCTGTAGGTCTGTCTATTGGTAGGTCAGGAATTTTTTCTTGACCTGCAAGTCATTTTCTGCACATGTCCAGGTCGGGTTTTAACTCGACCTATAACCTAGGTTTTGTCCAACTGGAGATCGGGTTTTAAAACCCAACCTGTAGCCTTGACCTACCCAAGTGCAGATTGGGTTTTAAAACCCAATCTGCTGATTTTTCTGTCTTTTTGTCTAAGGGTAATTTTGATATTTCAGGCATCATTCTATATCTTTGAAGTTGGCGATCTGATTTTGAATGTTGATTTTTGTGATGAAAATGTTGTATATTTTGCAAGATGACTGAACTTTCTCAAAGTAAATCGAGAGGGAAGAAAATGAAGAATAAAGTGTCCTCAATGACACTAAGTAGAATTCATGTAGTTGCATCTTTTCTTATTGCAAATTTTCTTGCAGTTGCATTTTTATTTTATGCAATAGTTGTAGTCAAGTGAGACTGTGCAGTTGAATTAGTTAATTGTTCCCACCTTTTCCTCAACTTCTTTTCCTATATAAGGAGGACCTCATTTGTAAATATTTATCTTTGATTATGATAAGCAAGACTGCCAAAATTTTGCCTCAACAAAGACTTTGAGCTTTTGATGTAAAGATTGATTCAAGGAAATAAAGATAGCAATCCGCTAGTTTTAAAACTTTGTGTTGGGCCGACGATTGTGTTTATGTTTGAATTGTTCTTATGTCCAGTTCTCATAATCATTTCTTAAATACTTGAATCTTATTGGTGACATTGTTTATGTGAGTAAGAGAGCTTTCCAATTGTGATAAGTAGACTTTGTGCTATTTGCATATTTGGGAAATCTTCTGATAGTTAAGTGATTACATAGTAAGCTTTGTATTGCTTAGTTTCTCTAAGTTTTTAGGAAAATTAATCACATCTTGGAGACTTTGAGCTACGAGTTTTGATTATAGTTGTAATTGTGGTGATTAAAGTAAGTTGCACTCACATAAGACTTTGAGCTTACCTGATTGTTGAGATATTAATCTGAGGAAAGTTCTATTAGTTGTTAGTTTTGTTAGTTGTAAAAAATATCATCAAGTGAAGGGAAATACATTAATTCTGAAAAAATAGAATTACATGCCCTAAGCTTACCCCCAAATTTAATTTCAAAGAAGTTTTTGAAATACCTAAATTATTTCACGAAACCTCCCCTTAATGAGAGGAAAGACTTTGTCTTAACATAGCTGTGTGTGAAATACATATTTTGTCATTGGTATGCTGGTGACAAAATATTCACCCAACATATTTTTTAATTGTTGTTTTGGAGTGATCTTATGTTTGAACTTGGGGTTGCTATTTTCGTCGAGATTGTTGGAGGAATGGGTTGCTTTTGGTTTTCGAATGTATTTTGGGTAACTATGAAAAGTGGTTTTGGGACTTTGATGGTGGTATTTTCGGGGATGAATGGTTTTCTCGAAAATGGGAATTATAGAGAAGAGTTTTTGAATTTGCATGTGTATGGAAGAGATATTGATGTGAATTTGAGAAGGGACTTTGTGAATATTACAAAACGGGTTTTGTGGATTTTATTTTGAGGAATTTAATTGAATTTGGGGATTTCATTTTTTAAGGCTTTTTGATTTGTGTTAATTCGTTGTTCGTGTGGAGGTTGTGCGTCTTCGCTTTCATAGTCCATTCTATGTTTTTCCAGGTTGCAGATCTTGATTTTTCCATGTAATATTTTTAAAGAAAAGGAAAATAATTGTTTATTCTATATTTGTATAGTGTTATAATTGCTTTGGAATTTTTTTGGGTTCTTGATTTGTTGTTTCTTGAATTGTTGTTTCGAGTGCTCTCGTTTCGCTATTTTAAAGGGCTATTTTTGGTGTTTGATGTCTTGTCAATTGAGTTTTTATCTTGGGTATGATTCAAATACTTTTCTAAGTAGGAAACTCACCCATCTCAAATAGGTCTTCGTTAGTTTTTTTCATTTTTTGGTCCTTTGAGTGTTGGGATTTGAGCCCCATGTCAACCCAAGTATGCAATCCTGATTTCTTACAAATGGGACAAAATAGAGTGAAAATGCACCATAATATGTTTCAAATAAGATAAAAGATGATCGAAAAGCATTAAAATACTTAACGTATGCATCATTTCATGGAACAAAACAACTAATTCATAGTTTTCTTCTTGGATTAGGTTTTTGGGGTCTGTGTCAGTCCAAGTGAGACCAAAGGCTTGGTTTTGGGTCTGTAACTCTATGTTGTGATTTAAAGAGCCTATTTGATTATTTTTTATGGTTTCATGTGTCTCCTATTATTTTCATGTTTCATGAAGATACTTTGAGAGTAATTGGTTAAAGGAATGATTTGTGGAATAGTAGTGATGTTATGGTTCATATTATGTTATGGAACCAATAATTTATGATTCTATAATGTTTCACATTATCATGTATGAATTTATGGAGTTGGATTGGTGTTTATAGGCCCAATCCCATGCTTTTATGTTAATGAATCAATGGCTACGTATATGTTGTCGATTCATGACTTAACCCCCTTGTTGATTGGATTTTTATGGAAGTTGTATTAGTTTTTATGAATTATTTACTTATAAGATGTGGTTGTGATGGCTCAATATGTGTACCATGGATGTTATGATATTGTTTTTATCCTATTTTTATACCCATTGGTTAGTGTTTTCTATGTGCAAGTTAGGGGGAGTGGCTATCAAGTGGGTGTTGGGGCCCTAAAGTGGCTGCCAAGATATCTCATTGAGAGTTAGTTAATCAGTTGATAATATCAAATTAAATTAACTGGGTTGGGTTGAACACACATTAATAAGAAAAATGTTGGTGCCCTAGTCATGCCTTATGTGCTCATATATACAGAGGATGGGATCTCATCGTCTAGAGTGCTCATTTAGGCTTGGGATGAGATTGGGAAGGCTTGTATGCAACACATATGCAAGATAGAACTTCCTTGCCTCCATGGAAGGATTGTTCGGTTCCACATGTGTTGTCAAATGGGCATCGAGATCTAGAGTTAGGAGAGGTTTGGAGCTGAGGATAACTCATGTTGATGCCATGTGATGATACTCTTTCCTAGTTGTAGCCTCGCACCCTATCCTATGTGGAGTTGTAGAAGCCTCTTGTGAGTTTGTGATTTATGGTTGAGCTTATGTCTTGTGGTGTTTTAGTCCTACAGTATGTTTTGTCTTTATGTACATTTGTATTCCCTTGGATGTATAGGTGTCGACCTAGGTCAAGTGATGTGTGTGGGGCCTTATATCATTCTTTGAAGCACGAGGGGTGAACCTTTTTGGTTCCACATGGTCAGGTTGTTGATGCTTTCTTCCATTGGGATATTTGGTGGTTTGTTTGTGAGCTTGATGGATGGTTCTTCTTCTCTTCAATTCTAGTGCTATGGATTTATGATGTGAATGTAATCTCTATTATATGTAAGAATTCATCTATGTACTTTGTTATTGGGAATCATTTGTATAAGTGATGTATCATGATACTCTCATTAGAGGAATGGTGTAATCTATAATGTAAATTGTGCATAGTGTTTAATATGTAATGTAATGATATTATCATATGTTTAATCTATGTGGTGTTGGTACTGGCTATATTATAGGAATGGTTATATTCATTATGCTTACAAGAATTGATAGGATAGGAACATTTGGTATTGGTGTTTTAAAATGAATGTAATATATAGAAGGATTCAATAAGTTATATCTCATGGTTATATTTCTATGTTTTAAATGAGTATTTTCTTATGCAATGTGTAATGTTAAGTCCTTAGTTAAGTAGGGAATGATTCATGTATCCTTTAGTTGATGCGTTATCAGTAATGATGTTAAGAACCTTAGAGGATATAGATTAGAAGTTATGAGTTTATTTTCACTTGTGCATTAGCGTTTGTAATCATTTTAATTTAAATGTGTGTATTTCCTTTAAGTTTAATGTGATGATCTATCATTAAAATTTTTTTATCTCTCAGATGTTAGTTAGGATGTTAGTTGGCTTTATTCTGTAGGGCTTCTTGGTGGGAATTACACCTATTTATCTTGGATTTATGAACATTGTTGCCTAAAGGATATCTCCTTAGTGTTGAAGATGGGTATCCTTGTTTCTAGCTTCCTCAAGATATCAACATAGGTCTATGTTGACCTATTAAGGGGGGGCATACATTCGCCCTCTTTTTACCATATTGTACTATATTTTTCCTTGTATTAAATGGGGTGTTCATTCTCGAAACCAGAGAAAACAAATTCTTATACAAGATGATTCATGCCCGAAAGAAGATGCAGCATTCATATATGTCTTAAATGGGGCGCACATTCTCGAAACCAGAGAAAACAAACTCTTACACGATATGTCTTTGAAACCAAACATTTATTTGTCTTACACAGGGTTACAAATTCTTGAAACCAGAGCAAACAAACTCTTACACGAGATGTTCCCGATACTAGACACACATTTGCATTTTTATATTCACGTCTTACATAAATCATTGCATGCTTGAAACTAGAGAAAACAAACTCTTACATGGGATGCTTAACAACTGAAACCAAACACTAGTTGCAAACACAATAGGATGAGTGGAACTAGAAAAACACAACTAGACTATTTCTACTCTCCTTCTTGATATGGATGACCTAGAAAAAAACAACTAGAATGTGTATCCATTTCCTCTCTCCCTCTTCTTCTCATGGATAACCTAGAGAAACAAATCTAGAATGTGTATCCATGTCTCCCCTTTTCTTCTCATGAGCTCATTATTTTGTTATTTGTAGTTCATGAATGATGCGTACTATTGTTCTTTTTATGTGATCACTCGTGTCCTTGAGATGGCATTTTCAAGAATGATATTAGTGGTTGAGACATTTTGATATTGAGGTCTCTTCAGCTAGTTGACTTGAGGTCTTGTTTTTTGTTTTTAGCTTTTGTGTGTTGTGTCTTTTGACTTTTGCCTTTGTTTACTTTTGTTTATCTTTTTATTTTTGGTCTTGTTTTTTATGTCCTTGCATGCGATTGTGTGAGTTAAGATCCTAATATTAGGGACTTGGTTCCTCGAAATTAGTGATGTATTATACTCCTTGTGATTGTGATCCTAATTGCTCTTCTCTTTTATTTTTCGTTTACTTTACCATGAGTATTTCCATAGGCTATAAGAATTTGCCTATAGCAACCTAAGATTTAGAGGCTAATGAATAGAAAAATATCAAGAGAGAGAAATATAGATAATAACAAAATGTATTCTCATCAACGTGCAAAATTCCCAACTGATACAATTGGATTAACATACAATGATCATGAGCCTGCTTATAAAGGCAAGGCTATGAGAGAACACAATCATGACATGTGGCCCAATGAGATGCAAGGGTAGGTAGGATGAACAATAGATAATTCCACTAAAGGTCTAGATCACCCACCAAATGTGTAATTTATCCTAAAACCATATTCCCTAGATATGCAATTCCCTAAGTGTATCATATGCAAATTACTATGAAATGCATTGTCCCAAGCTAACTTAACTAAAGTGTAATTACATGAGAGATTTAAATTACACCAACATATGCTCATTTTTTTGTTAAAGTGGGGGCTAAATGTAGCATTGTAAATTGTCATTGGGTCAATTTACACCTCATGTTTTTGCCCCTACTTTAGTGTGTCATATCCTCACCAACTTTATAAAAAAATTTTGTGCCTATTCTCTATCTTTGATGCCTTGAATAGCCTTTTGTTGGTCCTACTGTGGAACACCCACCCTATTTTCACATTGTTTGGGCCCTGATTGGAGAGAGACCAGGGTGTGAAGTGCCTTGGTCTGGGCCATGGCACCCCAAAACACCATGGTCCATCTTAATTTATCCTCAATTTAAAATGGGGCAGATGCTATATATTTCCAATAAGATTTGATCCATGTGGCTTTGCGTGGCCAATAGAGGCTAACCTAATCACCAATTTACCTAAATACCCCTATATAAATACATTTTATCAACTTAATTTCATTTAAGCATCATAAGTTGACATATCCTAGCCCTTTTGCATTCATGAATTCACCATCAAGAATTTTTAGAGATCTTCAAGGTTGCATATTCATCATTCAACCATTGTGGAGAAAAAATACATCATTCATATGCAAGCATGTGTGTGATTAGGGTTTTTCATGTTCATGCTACTATATGCAATTACATTCAAAGAGCAAAGCATCATTATCAATAATTGTAGATTTGAGGTATATATTTCCACTATTTATTTTAATATTTGCATTATTTCATTCAAGGTTAATTCCTAAACCAGGGTTTGACTTAGGCAAACCTTTATTCCCAACAATTTCTCCCTTATTTTTGTG
Organism: Cryptomeria japonica; assembly: GCF_030272615.1. Taxonomy (NCBI): domain Eukaryota; kingdom Viridiplantae; phylum Streptophyta; class Pinopsida; order Cupressales; family Cupressaceae; genus Cryptomeria; species Cryptomeria japonica. The sequence goes on along the minus strand of NC_081415.1, from coordinate 65,987,359 downwards.
TGTAGGAAATAGGTACAAAGCTACATTTGGGAGGATCGATATGATTCACAAAGACAAATAGGTTCACCTTTCAATGGTGAGAAATTTGGAGGACCAGGCCGAATTGGAGCGGCACGATGTCGAAAAGCCAGACCAGACTTCTAGGAACATATCCAAAACATCCTCTTTTGCCCAGATCCAGGTCGATGTCTCTGCATGACAAATGTAGCTCATTTTTTATGCTTGATCTCTTCAATGTTCACACATTTACCCTAATTTTAGTATTTTCACAATTAAATTTAGAAAGAGGGAATCAAGCCCTAATAAAGATGAACCTAATCAGTATTTCAAATATTTTTCCTTAGAGGGATTAAGCCTAAATCTATTAGGTCCCTCCCTCTTTCAATGTAATGATCTTTTAAGCAAAATTAGTGGTTTTGTTACTTTGGTGAAACCCTATTTTTCACCATTATATATGTATATATATAAATATATATACATATATAGATATATATACATACATATATATCTATATACACACACATATATATCTATATGTATATGTATATACATATATTTAACATACATACATGCATACACACATTACACACATACATACAGACATACACACAGACATACACACACACATACACACACACTTACACACATATACACACATATACACACTTACACACACATACACATACACATACACATACACATACACATACACATACACATACACATACACATACACATACACATACACATACACATACACATACACACACATACATAGACACATACATATACACACACACACATACACATACACATACACATACACATACACATACACATACACATACACATACACATACACATACACATACACATACACATACACATACACATACACATACATAAATATGCCTGAATTTCATATTCCAAATTTTTCTCTTAACACAAATCTTGAAATTGATTGGGCCTCTTTAAACTTCAATCCCATTCCCCCTAAGAGTGAATCTTGTTTTGAACATACACATGGATGCGATGGACAAATGCTTGAATATGAGCGACAAAATCATAAGAAATCACACTTTCCTTTGTCCACATCTTCTTCTCCATTGTCTTATAAATCCACACCTTCTTATTATAATTTTGAGTTACAACAAGAACACGTGTTGGCCAATCTTCTAAATTCCAAATTCATATCTCCTCTTTGTCCTAAATGAAGAAGAAAACATAAACAACATTCTTAGATTTCTTCTTTTTGTAAATATCATCAAACCCATGGACATTCTACTAATGAGTGTCAAGCTTTAAAAACACAAATACAACATTGCATTGATTCAAGCATTTTAAAAATAACATTGGACAATGAATGGCATATTCATCATGGTCATTTAAAATAACATTCAAGTTTCTATTATGTTGCTCCTCACTATGTGACATAGTTAGCCTACTTGTTTGGGGCTCTTTGTCATTCGTGGTGGTACAATTTGAGGTGCAATCATACTTAGTGAGAAACATAATAATCTATTTATTTTTGCCTCTATGCTTGGGGAGAAAGAATATTTCTTTTCCTTCTTTCTAAGGTTTCACTATTTTCTTTATGGAGTACATTATTCATAAACTTGATGTCCTTTCTTGCATGGGGTATTCCTTCATGCGAGTGCATGTCTGATTGTAAGTGGGATCTTCTCCTTGCTTGAAACGGTACGTCTATTATGAATAATCTCTATTTAGAGAACCTTTGTGAACCTTCTTATTCTTTCTATCTTTGACAATTACCTCTTATATTGTGTTATTCATAACTTGATGACCTTTCTGGCATGTAGCATTCCTTCATGCGAGCGCATGTCTATTTCGTGAGTGGGATCTTCTCCTTGCTTGGAGCGATACGTCTATTATGAACACTCTTCTTAGAGGACTTTTGTGAACCTTATTCTTCTTCTTTCTCTCTCTTTGAAAATTAACTCTTCTATTGTGTTATTCATAACTCGATGTCCTTTCTTGAATGGAGTTATCCTTCATGTGAGCACATGTTTGTTCCTTGGTTAGGATGTATTCCTTGCTTGAAATGATACATCTTTTATGAGAAATATCTCTCTAGAAGTTGTGTAATTCTTCTCATTGTCCTACACTTGGGGGGAAATTATCTCTCTCCCTCTCTCTTTCTCTAAGGATCCACTTTTCCCTATTGTATGGATGGTGTGAGCTTTATTACTTGATGTCATTCCTTGTACGAAATTGTTGGTTGTTTTCTCAAGGATTCTCTCTTATACAAGAGGTGTAAGTCTTTGATTACAACCTCTTTTCCACTTGGTAATGTGCATCTATGATAAATTAACCCATCCCTCTTGGGGCTAAACGTGAGTCATCCTTCATCAAGAATCCCTTTCACCTAGCAATAGGAGGAAGGATTGCATCCTTGTTCTCTTCTGCGTTTCATTCTAGAAGATGTTATATTTGTATAAGACAACTCCTCTTGGGGGTAGATGTATTTTGAACAAAGATCTCTTCTCCTTCAAGGATCGCCTTTACACTTACAACAAGATATCTCTTTTCAACTATCTTATCCTTGCTTGAATATTATTCCCTCTCTTGCTTGGATTTATGACATTGTTACATAATGGATATCTTCTTTGTGATGAAGGCAGGTGTCCTTGTTCTACTTTCCTTAAGATATCAACATCAACCTATGTTGACATCTTAAGGGGGGGGGGGGGCACCCACACTGCTCCTTTTTACTATACTTCTCAAAATGCATTGTATAGTGGGACATTCTTGGATCTAGAGGGAAGCCTCTTAGAGAAAGATGTTGTCACTTTTCTCTTGTACAGTGGGTCATTCTCGGAACTAGAGCACATAATCTTAGAGCGAGATGATGCCACTTTTTGCAGGGTGATTATTCTCGGAACCAGAGCACAGACTCTTAGAGTGAGATATCATGCCTTTCTTGACACATGTGCTATACATTTTATACAGGTTGTAGTGTACTCGGGCATAGACTACCTATGAGGTGCTTCTAACCTCACTTGCACACACACGCGCTTGAGGTTGGGTGGAACTAACGGTGTCCCCACTCTCCTCCCTTACATGGATCACCCAGACATACTTTAGGGGCTAGATTTTCCTTGTCCTTCTCTCCATGGATCACCTAGTTTTAGGGGCGAGATGTCCATGGTTTCTTCTTCGCCTTTCTTCTCATGGATCACCAAAGTATGTGTTCATGTTATCTCTCTTCTTCCTCTCATGAACTCATAATTTTACTATTGACAACTTTTCTCTTTTATGTGATCACTTGTGTTTATGTGATGGCATTGGTCTTTGTGTCTTGATTAGTTGTTGAGACATCTGAGTATCGAGGTCTCTTTGGCTAGTTGGTTTGTCGTCTTGTGTCTTGTCTTGTCATGTGTCTTTTGTGCTTTGTTTTTGTTTTGTGTGTCTTGTTCCTTTTTGTTTTGTGTGCTCTTGCATATGCTTGCGTGAGTTAAGATCCTAAGATTGAGGGCTTTGTTCCTCAAGATTAGTGACGTCTTATACTCCTTGTGGTATTGCTCTCATCTCTCATCTTCATCTCTCTTTTCTTCTACTTTACTGATAGTAGTGGCGTAAGCCATACTCCTACTAAAGTGGGGGCTAAATGTAGTGTCATAAATTGTGCCTCCTACAATTTTAACCATATTTTAGGTCCTCACCTTGGTGATGACATCTTTTTCCCCAACCAAGACCTCTTTCTGCATCTTCGCCCTTTGTCCCCTTCATATTTGAGCCCTGAGATAGCCTTAGGACCCTATTCGGGCCCCAAGATAGGACAGGACATGACTCCCATGTCCCACCCTCTTAGGGTGACCCCAAGATAGGTCCCCCCGGACCCATCTGCACTTCGGGATCCAAAATCTCCTCGATGTCAGCCTTTTATGAGATGAATTAATCTTCAAGAGGCATGTATAAAAGGGAGTTAGTTTTCTCATTTGCATAAGAAGGAATGGGAGGCAAAATTCAAGCAAAGTGGATCATAAGAAAGCACAGGGGAAGATATACATCATCAAGCATTCAAGCATTCAACTCTTCTTCATTCGTCCATTGGAGCAACATTACAACATTCATTTGCAAGCATGTGTGTGTTAGGGTTTTGTCATGTTACATGCCATTCCATGCAACACTTGTGGTTACATTCAAGAAGCAAAGAAATCATCATCAACAAGTTGCAGATCTACAATGTATACATTTCCATTGTTTACATTTAAGCATTTGCAATTACTTTATTTCAAGGTTGGTTCCTCAATCGGGGTTTGACTGAGGCAAAATCCTATCCACAACCCCTTTTCCTCTCTTTTATGTGTGTAGGTTGTAGGTGTGTAGCTGTAATTGCAGTTTTGGGCTTCATTTGGAGAGATGGAAGAACCCTTTTCATTTCATGAATTTTGTGGAGGACCATGTACATTCTCACCAAGGTCCCAACGACTTTTATCCAAATTTGCAGGGCAGATCCGTATCAGTCTAATTAGCTTAGATCCAGAGTTGCAACGTGATCCCGAACTGGTAGCTCCTCATTTACCTCATGTTCTCTCTCTTCTCCACATAGTCAACAAGTCAACTTTCTCATTTACAAAAGAGGGCAAATCATACTTCAACCATTGCAATCCACTTGGAATTCACATCCTATTCTCTCTTGGATTTGGATCTAGTGGATTCTAGCCCCTCTTTTGAATGTAAAGTTCCCCCAAGTGAAAATCATCCTAGTGGCTTCCTTTCTCTCTCCTAGGTGGGGAGTCACTAGGATCCAATTTTCCACTTTACAATAATTATTATTGTTAATTAATTAAATATAATAATAATTATGATAACTAGTGTCATGTATAATTATACATGTAATAATTAATCTATGTTATTATAATAATAATAGACATATAATAATTATGTATTGTAATATTAATTATTAACAACATTATTATTATCCAATAGTTTTATTTTTTATATAATATTAATAAAAAATTATTATCATATCATTATATAAATAGGTTAATTAAAGTTGACCTTTAATTTTTTTATATGTTTGATATTTATAATTTTATGATTTTTTAAATTATTATTATAAAAAATAAAATAGCTTTATCACCCATTGCATTGTCAAAAGAAATGGGACAAAATTAGTTACTATTATGTAATAGTGACATTATTGTAAAATATTATTGTATAAAAATAAAAACCAATAAAATTCAAAGAATAGTCAAATGCTAACATCATCTTAATAAGATTGTAGAGTACTATTATCCAATAGAATAATGGACAAAACAATTTGTGTATTTTAAAATAAATTTGAAAAAATATAAACATTAGAAAATTCAGTTTAATCCATTTTAATTTTATTTTTCATCGATTGATACTTTGATATTTAATAGATTTAAATGAATACTAATAATAATAAGAAACCACACAAAAACAACTAAATACAATAGTCTATAAAAATTATAATAAGAAATCATATTATGCAAGGGAAAAAATTCCAGAACATATTTAAGTGAGAAACACTCAACAACCAAAATACCATGTTGGTATGGCATATTTTAATTGAAATTTCTATGGTGTGTCCTATTTTGTTTGGATTTTTAGTCCTTACTCTTTTGGATTTAAGTTTGTAGGTAGTATGAATAGGGACAAAGAGACAAAAAAATGTCTCTAGCAACTATAGCCTTTTGTTAAAAAATAATCAATTAAATAAAAACTATAGCCTTTTGTTGGTTTATGTGTATATCTTGGTTGGAATATATCATAAATTTTATCAAGTGGGCCACTTAAACACTCATTGAATGCCTTTAAAAATGTGATTCATATAATCAAAGCAAAGGTCCAATTATTCCTCACATGCAAGGGTATTTAATTATATCTTTTACTATGCTATACCTTTTAATTGAAAATGATGTATGCCTTTTTTAAGGATAATTGTTAAAATATTGTTGTACTTATAATAAAGATTTCTAGTAGTTTATTTTGAAATATTTATAAGAGAATGGAATCATATTATGTTGTCTCGACTAAAATAAGTTTTGGGTGGCTATGATAATCCCTTTAATAGTTGCATTTCCAACTCTCTTGATTCTTCCAATCTGGCATGCATTATTGCTCATTAGAGATTTCCCAAAGCATACATTTGTATGTGTAATTTAGTGAGTTGTAAGGAAGAAAGTAAAATCTTATGTTTTCTAATATATTCATTTAATGAATAATATTAATAAATTAAATAATTATTGATTTTAAATTAATTTATGAATTGTGAATTGATAAAGGTAAGAAATTGAGAAAATGCTTAATTTTCTTTTGAAATATAATTGTTGATTTGAAAGATTTTATAATGTATTATTTTATATTTTTATTTTTTAATATTTTTTTATTTAATCACAAGATCATGGTGTACAAAGAGCTCAATAGATATTGATGAAAGAGAGAATACATTAGAGCAAAGGTTGTCAATAAAGTTATAATGATATTCATAGATTATCGAATGTGTCAACTCCTTTAATTCAAAAAAGACTTTTGTGGGCCAAGGGGCATAATTAAATGTCATCATTAGCCTTCCTATTCACAAGAGAGTTCAGTTTTTAAGGGATATGCTATCAATTAATATAGTCAAATTCAGGAGGATCTTTTAAACAATTTACCAAAAGATAAATTTGAAAAATATTGACACTTCTTGGACTAAGGGTCATTGATTTGTCAACTTAGAATCTCTATATATTGTGAGATTCTTCATATTTTCTTTAACTAGTAGAAGAAGACTAAAATTTTCACCCATAAATTTAGTAATGTTTTTTTTAAGGCAAAAGGCGACAAGCCTATAATTGTATTACTTTTCTTTAAAATATGAAGATACAAGTATGATATATTAGAAATACCTTACAAACTAAGCTATATACTAATTGAGTATCCATTGAAACAAAACACCATTACTAGAGGCCTAGATAGTATGATATTTGTATACTAGTTGAGGGAAATGATCTATCCCTTAGACACTATTTACATACCACAAGATGAAACATGGTATTTCTTTCGATCATGCTAGCTAAAAGCTATGCTAAGTGAATAATGTTGTTTGAGGTGCACCCTAGATTTATTTTAAAATTTAATATCTTAAGCTAATGTATAAACCATAATACATGTCAATAGTTGTTGAAAAGGAATTTATGAAGGGGAACTAGTTGCAGAGTTGTTGATAAAGTTCACAAGATTGTATAGAATACTAAATGTTGTATATTAGAGTGTTCTTCAAGGTTGCAATATCTTCAAAAATTATTTTGTTCTCATCAATCCAAATGAACATGTAAACGAAAGGTAAATAAGATCATACCAATTTAATAAGATGATTTCATTCAAGCAAGCTATTATAGCATGAGTTCTATTATCGAGAACATATTCATAAGCTTGGTTTATTTTAGAAGAAGGCTACAAAGCTAAGGGGAGAGTGTTAGGATTAATGTGTCATCTACCTTGTAAATCATATGATATGGTTCAAACATCCTTGGAAAGTGTCCTAAGGGACTTAAGGTGTATTAGGAAAATAATTCTTAATATTTATTCTCATTATTGTCTGTAATACATTCATAAGGGGTGATGAGTTCCACTAGCAATGGTAAAGGTAGGTTGTGAACACCATTATTTAATATTATTTTCTCCACATGTGGATACCTAGAATGGGATAATTAATCACTTAGGAAGTGGACATATGAGTGACCTTTTGGCTTATCCAAGTGGAGGCTTAGAAGAGGCAATAGGTGTCTCTTGGTATTTCATCATTTATTACATTTAATGTAACATTTATCTTGCAAGGTTGGGTGCACAAGTTGGATGAAAAGTATTGCAGCCAAAATTGGTGTCATTTTGGCTTTAATGGAGGTAATCCAATGGTTGTGGTTGTTTGGAATGGAGAGCCTTATTTGGATACCTTCATGGTGGTTTTGGAGCTCATTCTATTCTATAGATTCAACTCTTTGGATGTAGAATGTACAATGAAGAACTTGAATGTAGAGTCAATCTGTAGGAATAAGGACATGTGGGAGGCATAAAGAGGTTGTTCACATGTACACAATTGTTTCTATGTTGGAGGCAAATAGGAGAATGGAAATGAATGTATTATAATCACATTTATTTTATAATGCATGCTTGACCTCTCTTGTAATGCCCCGCCAGGAAACCCCGAAGGGATTAAGCCATAACACAAGAATAGAGTGCAATTTTTTTTTTTTTTTAAAGTTACACCACATTAAGATACAACAAGATATCAAAGATTCAGATTACATAGCGGAAGACATCAACTAACACCTAAAGAGTTTCCCAACGAGATTACTTAAATTTCACAATTCACTTAACTCACACAATTAATCCAATAAGCTGATTATCTTAATAACGAGATAATTCATATTCAGGATAATTTCTTTCAAAAGATGGAAGTGTAAATCACAAGCAATGACACATCCATTAAGATCTATTCATAATCTTCATTCAAGCTTTTCATTTAAAATAACAAGCCATACATCTAATATTCAAAAACACTAGAATTCCATCATAAACATAAGAGATCTATTCAAGCATACTTAATTTTCTAACCACAACGGAATAGATTCCATTACTCTAAGATACATTCATTCATACTCCAACTTATTGCATTTCAAAAGACGATTGCATACTAGCATCTACGCTAAATCTCATCTAAACTACTTATGCATTCGATCAACATGGCATTCAAGAAAGGACTGAATAAAAGCATTTAAAGTTAATTCCATTTATCCACTTAACCATTCTAACATAAGCTAATCATACATGATAAAGCTGAATAAAGGAAACATAAGAGAATACATCACATAACACCATAATGATCTCGGAGTTCACCCCTAAAGGGCTACATCTCCGGGTATGCTCAACTGCAAGACCCCTCTGATAATTAATAAAGTCAAGAATACAAGAGGTTACATCATTACAATCCGGCCATCAAGGCGAAATATAAACAATATACAAACGACCACATCGGTTAATTAATACATAAACGATCCCTGAAAAGAACAGGATCCAGCTGAACAAAATCAAGCTAATACAAAGGTCCAGAAGAGCATCCAAAAAACTGAGTCATCACCACCCAAGGACTAACATGAAACCGATACTCACAAGGGCAAAGACAAAAGGACGACCCACAAAGGTACTCCTAACAGGACAAAATGACAACACACTAGCGAACGCAGGGACAAGTGTCATCACACAACCTGGTATGGATACCATGGCAAGTCTTCATAGGTCCCGGCCCCATACACTGGGTCACCCTGGCAACCTAATCCGAGCTTCCGGCCCATCCAAGCCTCATGTGGACCCACACATCCTCTCGTGAAGACAAGGATGGTGGTTTGCCATTTCAGGCCTTCTCACAGCATGTCGAACCTATGATAGCACTCGTCCCATGTGTGAGGCACAATTATCTTACTTAGAGATTACTTTCTAATCTACTTAAAGGTTATCACTTATTAGACTCACTTTCGACGGGTTACCCAGCAGCCACTTTGGGCGCGGCCCCCAATCAAAAGCCACTTTCCCATACGACACTAGACTAAACTCAGACGAACTCAAAACTAGGGAATACACATGGTTAGACGAACGGAGTTCAAGAAGAAGAGGACAACCATTTGGTCAAACACGACTCAAAGATGAACACTTACTGACGGTACTCTAACTAGAGACCTGACAAACTAAGGTCAACCATGAATCATCATTCGACTCACACAAAGAGGATATGACCAACTACGACGACACCACAAAACAACAGTCAACTCAAAACAGAGGACTGAAACAGGTACCCCAAATCATTCCATACGACAGGGTCCTACCAAACAAAGCAAAACTTGCCATTTCATAAGCAAAAGCGAATATAGCAATTAAACTCGCATAGGCAATAATCCAACAGATACAATCTTTCCGAATTGATCTAAACATTAAAAGTCGATCAGGTTTTCTACAAGATCTAAATCCGATTACAGTTATCTACCTCATCAAGGGATAAGTTGTTCTTGGTTTTCTAACTCTCTAAGGTTCAAAGCATCGAACAGACATATAAAGCCATAATGAGTTCTTTAAACCAATTCATATTAATTAAACTCAGACAACCATTAATCAAATAAATAAGATATTTAATCTCCAACAAAACATCATTAACATACTGGTCTAAAACCGAACTCTACAGTTTCGTATTATTTCTCAAGCCCAGATGCATTATACGGATTACGGAAATAAAAATGTAGAAAGAGAATCTAAATGGAGATAATCATTTCCAAAGCATATCGTTAAAATTCAAATACCCAACGATAAATATTTCACTTACTTCTCAATTACTCAAATGATATGTTCTACGATAATATTTAACATCATCAATTAGTAATTACATCGTATTTCAACGATTTTCCAATAACATATTATTCTCTATTTTGTTTTTAAACAATACTACCTTAATTAGCCAAATGCTCTAATCAACTAGAAGGTAAGATCTAGATTTATTAATCCAAGATCAATCAGAATATAATCAATAATATTCAATTGCGAAATTACAGTTGTAGAACTTAATTAGAAGGGGGCATAAGTCAGGAAATGAAATTGAATATTTAATTCACCTATAACTCCATTATAAAATTAATCAATATCCCATTTAACATTATGAAAATTAACGCCACCTTAATCATAATTAAGAAACTAAATTCCACTTAACAATAAAATGATATTTAAAATATTATAAGCATTTTTTTTTGAATAATAAAAAAAAATGCATTAAAAAAAAACCATTTTTAAAAACTATGATTTAAAACAAAAAAACGCATTTCAACAAAGAGGCGAGGGTGGGGCCCACCTCCCAATTGGGATGGCTGGGCGCCCAAGCCCTAACCGCAGGCGCGGGTTTGCACGGGCGGCGCCACGGTGGTGCCCGCAGGTCCCGCGGTGCCCTGCGGCCACCGAGGTCCCTGCGGCCACCATCGTGGGCCGCAGCCGCAGTGTATGGCGAGCAGGAGCAAGGAAAAACGCACGGGGAAGCCCGGGGAAAGGGGGGACGAGCGGGGGAGGGGAGGAGGAGCGGGTGGAGCTCCGCTCCCCGCCCTCCAACCCCAAACCAAGGGTTTTAAAAAAAAAACATACGCCCAGACCCGATTCGAACAAAAACGCACAGTTCGATAAAAATTTATATATATATTTGTTTCTTTCTTTAAAACACAGTTTGGTATTAACACAAACAATAAACCCAACTCAAATATGGATTAAAAAAAATGTCGGTTTGAATAAGATCCGATTTCAATGAATATATTTTGGTATGAAGTTTGTTGATGGTATTCATCCATTCCAAACACAAAAAGGGGTTTACAAACACCCAAACAGCAATGAGGAATAACACACCTCAATTAAAATTTCCAGCCAAACTCATAATGGACAATCAAATTGTTTTCTTGAAGATCATAAGCAATAAGCATGGATCAAAACCCATATGTCCAAAATCAAGACTAAAATTCAATCTTTACAATTTAGATCCTACCTGATCTCGCGTTCCTGGCCAGATCTGCTGAAGAGTCCCAATCTCCAGCTACCAAAACCCTCCTTCTCCATCCAAAATCCCCAAATTTCATCTCCAAAATTTCTTTCCAACCAAAATTTTCCAAAAAATGTCCATCCTCCAAAATTTCCCCAAATTTTGGGTTATATGGAAGAGTTGACCAAAATTCCATTTTTGGAATTAAAATTTTTATTTAAAAATAATTCTCAAATTAATTCTTTCTAACTATCACAACAAATTGACCTGCTTTTTTAATTCCAAATCGATTCTCTCATTTAACTGAAATTTAATCTTTCTAATTTCAAAAGCCAACAGAATACAATCAATCTATTGCGATAAAATACAAAACTTTCTTTTTCAACAGCATATATAAAATGCATTTAATATTCAAAATCAGTCATTTAATCGAACTTACTCCCAATTTAAAACGAGCAATCCAATATCAATGAAAATCGCATAACGAAATTCTGATAATCTAGTCCATTAATCTCTAATGCACAAATACAACCTTAATCAAAATAATTACTAAGGACTAATTAATCAATTTAACCAAACACACCAAGCACACAAACCGAGAAGGTCAACCAAACAGACGACTCACAAACCCAAACAAAAAGGGATACCGACGACGACTGACGATGCTCACTTGAGCACGACTAAGGTCGACTAGGGTCTTACGACCACCTAATCCAACTCTAAGGATAAAAGAGGTACACTCAAACCTGCAAAACCAGGTGAAGACGAACCTCGCACTCATGCGGCGTTGTACCTGAAATTTCCTGCAACCAAGAGTCATACATGCATACATATATAAAATTTAATGAAAGCGTTAGCCCGATATTAATACCACGAAATAGGAACACTAAACAACTTGCATACAGCTAGTGTGAAAACCACATCAACAGCTATGCGTTAAATCAAACATCTGACTATAATCATTATATTAAGATAACTAACCAAGATTTAACCAAGATTAGGAATTGATTAGGGCAAGGGTACTACATCTCTTCCTAGTAGAGTTTGTTTTTCCACAAGGGTTTCTCCATATAAATCTTGTGTTATGTGGTGTTCTTATGTTGTTGATTTGTGCCTCATTTATACTATCTTAAGGTAATGATATTCTTTATTTAACATTATAGGTTCATATAAGGTAGGGTTATTAAACATGATATGTAGGCTGATTTTTGGCATCGTAAAAGAACGATACAAGCATGGTTTTCTACATTAAGGCAACTTAATTTTCATATTTGTATTTAAGTTTCAAATTTTTCATGTTGTAGTTTGCCAAACCTTGTATCTCATACTTTGATTGGTATATCATATATAGATTGATCTTCATAATTTTTGATGTTAAACCTATTTATTTCCCAACTTTTGGTATCAAAGTTGAAGGTTAACTGGTTTTGAGTATTCCTCTTTTTTGGTTTCTTAGCCTAGCAAGCTTGTGGGAATCTATTAGAAGGATTGAAAGGTTGTTGAAATAATTATGGGGCTATGATGAATACTCTATGAGTTAAATTTGTCATATAGATCTATAATGGATATTATTAATGTGATCCATGTTAGGCATTCGAAGCTTATGATTGTGGATCTTCATGGAGTTGGTTATGTTTTGGTAACCTAGAGCTCTTGTTTGATGATATGTGTGTATCCTCTTTCTTGGTAGTTTTGTTCCTTTAATTTGTTGTCATGTCTAGTGAGAAAATTTTCATGTTGGATAGGTTTTAACATCCTAGTTACATAGGGAAACAATGACTATTTGGACTATGAAATGGAGTGCTTATATTGGGTTGATGTTTTTAGCCCATGGTTAAATGAAAGCACTTGAATATAATCCATTGATTCCGTAGTGAGTTGTGGAGCTAATATGTTTTAATCTCTTATACAACTTGGTTTACCTTTTGAGTTGCAGTTTCTCTTGTTTTCAGCTGTTGGGTTTTGTAGATTTGTAATTATTTCATCATTAAAATAACATGTATGCTATGAATAGTTAGATGTTTAAGTAGATTTTGGATTTATGAAGATGGTTTTGTAAGTTTTACATGTTAACTAAAATATGTTGTAAAACAAGGTGAAGAAAACTTGCAAAAGTTATTGCAAATCTGAAACTAAAGATTAACCCTTAATAATATGATTGCAGAATCAATACAAGAAGAAAACCATAACACATGAAACATCAGATTTACGTGGAGAAACCCTTTTAGAAAAAAAAAAAAAAAAATTATACCAAAAAAAGAGAGGCAAGTACATTACTAATCTAATGAAGCTTACACCAGAAACACACTCCTTTGTAAACCTCTATAAAATCTGGCAACACTCTGTTACCCTAAAAACCAAATAAGACAAAATGAATAAATCTACCTTAAGGCCTCAATTTATAGAAGTTTGTGAGGATGGATACCACTACATGGTATCACCAAACAACAGGTAGAAAAACCACCAAGAAAAACTCACGCCTACCTCCTTGAAATCAATCAAATCCATCTAGAATAGTAACTTAAATAGATGCTCTTACATTTGTCATAAGGCATGTCTCATGCATGTACACCTATGTAAGGATTTTGTCATAAAATATTGTCATAGATGTTGTCATAGAATCTTATGACAATTGGCATAGTTGTCATAGATCCTCTTACAATTTATGGCAGATGTCATAACTCCCAGAAATATGAGATTCTAAATGGGACACCTAGCTATTTTTTCCTTTTCACAAAAGACAAAGGATAACCGTAAATTTTCTTTTACATGGTCTTTTTCACCACTATTGGTTAAATAGTTTAACCTCTTAGGAGTAAATTACAAATGGCATTAAGAAAAAAAATTAAAGGATTTACAAGGTTGATGGAACCTAAATCCTATCATTCTCCCACTTGACAACATACATTGTACATTACCTCATAGAGATACATAATACAAACCAAGTATAGTGATCAATTCCCATGGCCTTCCTACACCAAGAGAACTTGGTTGTGGTTATTGGCTTCATGAGAGAATCTGCAACATTATCCAAAGTGTAAACTTTTTCAATCAAGACATATCCACTCTCAATCATCTCCTGCACAAAGTGATATTAAACATCAACATGTTTAGTACAAACATGATAAATAGGATTTTTGGCCAAACATATGACACTATGACTATCACATCCAATCTTCACTATCCTACAATCAAAACCAATACCATTACAAAGTTTTGTAACCAAACCACCTGCTTAGAAGCATGTCTAGTAGCCATATACTCTACTCCAGTGGTGGACAATGCAATTTTAGGTTGACTTTTATTCATCCAACTTACTACACCTCCAAACAAAGTAAACACATAGCCACTAGTGGACCTTTGACTGTCCAAGTCAACTACCCAAGATGCATCAAAAAAACCTTAGATATCTAATGACTTATCCTCATCATTGATACCATAATAAACCAAACAATAATCAAAAGCACCTCGCAAGTACCTTAATACACTTTTAACAAAAGTCCAATATACTTTACCTTGGTTAGACATAAACCTTTTTAGAACTCCCACTACTTCGGCTATGTCTGGTATAGTACAAAACTTTGCATAAATTAAACTACAAATGACACCAGCATAAAGAACATTAGACATCTCTTCAATATCATCATCAATATTAGGACACGTGTCTAAACTCAACTTAGTACTAACTAGAAATGCTATAGTTATTGGTCTACAATCTTGCATTTTAAATCTCTACAAAATGGTATCAACATACTTACTCTAACTTAAATAATATTTTTGTGACCCAATGCCTGTTAATTTTCATCCTAAGGATATATCTAGGAGCCCCCAAATTCTTCATATCAAATGTGCCAGAAAGCTAATTTTTGACCTCTCTAATCATTACCTCATTGTTTCCAATAAACAACATGTCATCAACATAGAAGACAATAATCAGTGATTGATCATCAAAAATCGTAATATAAACACAACGATTCTCTTCACTTCTAACATAACCTATTTTAATGCAAATGCATCAAATTTTTGGTACCACATCTTGGGTGACTACTTCAAACCATATAATGATTATTTTAATCTACAAACCAAGTTTTATTTACCTTTCACAACAAACCATTAGGTTGCCGGTTATAAATCTCTTCTTCAAAATCCCTATGCAAGAAAGTAGTTTTAACATCAATTTTCTCTATCTCAAAGTCACAAGTAGTAGCAATAGATAATAGGAATTTAATAGAAGCTATCTTAGAAATAAGACAAAATATTTCACCAAAATCAACTCCCTGTCTTTGGGAGTAGCCCTGGCCACCAATTTGTACCTCTCTAATTCATCGTGTATCCCAAATTTCTTCTTAAATATGCACTTGCATCCTATGGGCTTTCTTCCTCTGGGAAAACTAATAAGATCCTAGGTGTCACAACTATCCAAAGTTCTCATGTCCTCCTGCATGGCTTGCATCCAAGAATCACTTTCTTTAGAAGAGAGTGCCTCCTTGTATGATCTAGGTTCATCATTAGTACTTAGTAAATCAAACTTACAACAGAAATCTAGTGGGCTATACCTATCAATTGGATTTCACTATCTTATGGACCTTCTCAAAGGTGGAGTAAGAGGTTCTTCTTCATGCTCTTCAATTTGATCAACTTATTCAATCACAATTAAATCTTTAAAACTTTCATTTGAACTCTCTTCTTCTTCATCGTCTTCTTGTCCATCACTTTGTTATTCCACATATGCATCTTCCTACTTAGTTTCAAAATGCATTGTCTTTGACTTTTCCTTTGGTTGTTTTTAACCTAAGTCAACTCTAAATTCCTTGAAAATCGCATCTCTAGAAAAGATCATTTTATGGGTTAGAGGATTCCAAAGTGTGTAACCTTTTATGACTGTCGAGCATTATAACTTAACATTCGAATGTCGATTCTGAGCGTGCCTTTCCACTTGTCAACTGCACATGTCAGTGGAAACGCTTCAAAATCTTCTAAACGGCTCACAGACCTCTTTTCCCTCTTCTCCCATTTAAATCTATCCTCTCTCTTCATTCAAGCTCTCTAGATTCTGGATACAATCTCCCAAACTCTTTGGGCTCTTACAACTTTCTTCGACTCTCTCTCTTGCTTGCTACAACACTCTCAAGCTCTCATAGTATTCTTTTGTAACTCTCTTGGCTTTCGCAAGCCTCTTTGGTAATATCTATCTATTTATCCTATCTTTGAGCATCTTGGGATTTATCACATCCCTCTTCTATCATTTATCGTTTATCATTTATCTTATGTTGCATTTATCTTTTATTCTATCAATCTATCTGGCTATCTGTGGAGGTGAAAACATCAAAATAGGGATTTGATGAAGGCAAGTCCCTAAGTAGCCCCAAACATTTTTCCTTTCTATTTTGTGTGTAGGTTGCATTAGAGAAGATTTATTTGGCTGGAGACTTCATATCGTGGACCGGTTGTGAGATTATCTTCTTCCTTTCCTTTGTGGCTTTCAGTCCATTTATATAATCGTTTTACCTTCTTTTATATACATTTATCGCATTTAAATTAATCTAGAACACATATCTATTGCATTGTGCCCTTTTGTGCGAACTCTGTGTTCTATCCGTACAAGACGCTAGCATGTCGCGCTGTTGTCCATAATCCACACGCACGTCCTTGTGCAAAGAGCTATCAGAGGACACACAAATACATATTACATCTTGAGTGGATAGGTTGGTTAGTGAATCTCTAAGAGGTTGTTATCCACTAGTCGAAGAGGTTCATTTTCCCCCCTCTACAAGTACGCTTTTGGGGTCATCTTGGTTCCATGGTGGACCACTATAGTTATCAATCCTTGCTACAACATAAAGCGGAACATCTAGCGGTTTGGAACCTAGGATATAAATGATTTCAAATACTTCACCAAGAGCTCCATTTACAAGGCCTGCTTGTGTCCATATGCTGGTTGTGAACATGATGTGTTGACCTCTACAAAGAAGAACTTATTTTTCGAGTTGTTCATCATTACTTGCATTTTCTACTGCATTCCTAGTGCTTGTTGCGATACTTAATGCAATTGGACGGTTCAACAATTTTAACATTCTTCGGTTGTGTCCCTTCACTAAATCATTGGTAGCAAATAGGTACATCAAGTTGTCAAATTATTCCTTCTCGCTTAGTTTAAGGTGTTTGTTTGTTCATGTCATCAATAGCTACCAATCTTCTTGCTTTGGTTCTGCATTTCATATATTTTGCAACGTTTGGCCAAATTGTGCCTGTGTTGTAGATTCATCTTGTTGCCAAAACATTGTTTGTAATGTGATGACTGTCGTGAACTGGTCCCACAATGTTTTGACACTTGATTGAGATGTGTAGATAGGCTTATCCATTACATGCAATAGTTGTGCAAGGTCACCAACCAATACTATGGAGGCTCCCCCAAAGCATAGGTGTTGCATATGGAGAAATGCCTCACGTAATCTGTTGTCTATTTGGAGTAGTAGCTTTGATCTTATGAAGCTTATTTCATCAATGAGGATGTATCTTATGTCCTTCGGCTCTTCTTGGAATGTTGTCAAAGCTTGTCCATACAATGGTTGCATTTCTTTAATAGGGATCCTGAGCGTTGAATGTATAGTTGATGGGTGTATATTGAATGCAACAACTCCTATAGGAGCTAGTGTGAGCAACTGACCTCTTTGTTGTGGTGCCCTACTGTTAAGTGCATGTCTGATGTAAGCAATTAAGTAGGATTTACCTATACTTGTTGTTCCTTGTATAATCATGTGTAGTGGTTTAGCAGAGGGACATTCACTATGGTTTTTAATTATCATGGGTGCTACTTTTTGCTTCTTTGACAATGTATAGTTTGCAATATCAAAGTTGTGTGGCATGTTTTCATCATGACTGCACACTTTTTTCATGTTTACGAACTTCATCACAATTTCATGTAAATTTTAAAGAATTGCAATTTGATCACATTTGTTGATGTCATCAAACTCACGCCTTCCAAGCATGTCAAGTTCATCTAGGCTAACATTATAAAGATTAGTTAATTTTAATATTGATAATGATGAAATTTAATATTAGATAATAAATTTATAAAAATTTGAAATAAAGAAAAAAATAAAAGATATGATAAGATAATTAATTATTTTTTAATTTAAGATATTTGGTTTCAATAATTGTTTATGAATTTACTTTAATAATAGATTTTTCTCATTGATTTCAATTTATTGGATTTATAATTAATTATTTGGAATGTAATATCGTGTCATTATACCATGTTTTAATTTAATTTTAATATATGATTTTTAATCACTTTTTATTTTGTATTTTTTATCACTTAATATAGATATGCTAAATCTATCAATCTATCAATTTATTGGATTTATAATTAATTATTTGGAAGTTTGTTGTTATGCCATACCGGTTAGGGGGTTTAAATTCTTCAGGAGTATAGCAAGTATAAGCTAGCATTAAACCAGCAAGTAGGAGGTCTATGTTTATATATATTAATAAACTTTTAAGTGTGTATATATATCTACAAATATAGATATATTTTTGTGTAGACAAACTGCAGGTCTATGTGTTAGATTTACATGTACCACTCAGTTTGAACTATAAACTGAAATAAAATCTTAACAATAGAATCTTTGCTCCATCATGAAATTATGGGATATTATGTAAATTTTTGAGTTCTTTAATAGAACTTCTGGTTAAGCATTCATTGTTGTCTAGTTGTAAAATATATTCTCACTGTTATAAAACCTTAGGTTGTGGCAGCAATCTTTGAGATATTTAAGTAAATTTATACAGAAACCCTTGCATATGAACAATTGTCACATTTGTTTTAAGTAAATTAAATCTAAAATCTAAAGCATCTGGTAATACTTAACATATATGTGAAGGTATGGATGCTTGTGTGTACTTGTATATGTACTTTGACATATACCGGCGAGTGTATATTAGTATGGTTTATAACTGGTAATACTTAACGTATATGTGAAGGTATTTGTACCTATGTATACTTGTAGATGTGCATTAGCATATACTGGTAAGCATATATTAGTATGGTTTATAGCTCTGGTAATCAACAGAGTAATCTAGTAAAGGATTTTTCACCTTACTTCTCAGTTTAGAGAGGATGCTCTTCCTAAGACCTGAAATAAGAAGATTTCTTATCTCCTTATGAGCATTTTCAGATTGACTAAGTCTGAAATAACATCAAAACAACAACATTAGACAACCTATCTAATTGAGATTATCATCTCTGGACTATGAAATAAACTAATACCCTAGCCTAGGAAGGCAGTGGGTAGAAGGGCACTGTTGTACTTCGACGCAGATAGCATCACCATTGAGAGATTACTCTCAAGATGCCTGCAAAACAGAGACATGTCAAGCATGGTTTATATTCCATACTTATGAGTTGGATGTATAGCTAGTGGCTCTTACGCCACCTATTTTCCCATGCCAGGTATTTAGTTGAACCATCACAAATCATTGCAATCTTTAATGAGAAGAAATAAACAGTAACTTTAAGAGTACTACAACTGTTAACAAATGAAAGTTGAGCATACTTATGGTCATAGTTCCTATATGAATTCAATCAAACCCATTTGACCTTAGATCCATGCCGAGAAGGGTGGTGATCATTGATAACACGTTAATTTGTGCTTGCAGTGTTAAACCTTGGCCAAGGTGGTGTTGCGTAATGCATGCAACCATCTAATCATTAGTACCAGATACACCTCTAGTCAGGAGCATCATACTAGTAGGGAGTTACCCTTAGTGTATGACCGACTAGTGCATGTAGGTCCTAAACACCAAGTCTCAGATGGCATTGAGTTCCACTTCTCATTACTTCTTTGCGAGGGGCCTGGCCAATCCAGTTGGACATGGCACGGGGGATTAGTAAGTCCATGGTTAGGCAGAAAAGCGCTCTGATGATACTTTCCCTCCTCACTGATATCTTGATAAAATTACGAAGTTCAGAATGTTAGCATCAGATGAAATGTACTCTAAACCCTCTCTCTTTCATTTAGTGCAATGTTAGTTATTTTCTTATCGTACGTTTATGTTTAGTTTAGAGCAATGTAATTACTTTAAGATATTTATCTCATTCAAAACAAAAAATTATCTTCCTTTATATGTTATGTTGCAATGTTCAGGTTAACGTTTATATTCGTTTCAGCATGTTACTTTATGTTTAAATGCTTTATTTCATTTTAGCATGCTATCCTATTTTAGTATGTTTCAACTTCAACCTCCTGATGAAGCAGTGGATGACACACAAGAATTCCCACCCCTGCACGAAAACGACCAGGTTGTCTCTTTCCTTGCTCCTGAGTTTGGAAGTTATGAATTTGATTACGAAAATTTAGGAAGAATAACTTGTTTATGGATTAATCATGGTCCTGATGAGTCGCCACAGTTACTAATCTTTCTTGAAGTTTTGCTTGAGTTTGAGATTTGTGTTGTGAAAGATTACTTTTCTGAGTTTAAAGATGAATTTTCAAGGCTTCGAACCATGACTGATGCCATATTGCTCCTGCGCATCCTAAGAAATCATGTTAGAAGTTGTATATATTTAGCTCTTGTGAGTATTGTTCATTTGAATTTTTTTTGTTTCTATTAGACTAGGTTTCCCTTTTGTGTGGTTTTGGCTTTCTTTGGGTTTTCCCTTTCCTTTTTTTGGTTTTGTTTTGTTTTGTTTTGTCTTGCTTTGGGTTCTGGTTTTTGGTTTTTAGCCTTCGGTGCTGGTTTCCCTTGAGCTTGTCCACTCATGTGGTTTTGCTTAAGTTTAGGGTTTTGAGTGGCCTAAATGTTTGGAGTCTTTGTTTACAAGTAGGGTGATGATGTTCTCCCTTGTGGAAGCTTGGTTATATTCCAATTATGCTATATCTTGACACAGGAATCTTGAGATTGTCATGCTTTACACACCCAATCAATTGCTCTAAGTCATTTAGATTTCTTAGGAGAAGTTATGGCCAGTGAAAACCTTACGTCTTGCTTTAGTTCCGCTAAAATTTCCAAACACTCTGTAGGCTTCATTGCTTACGAGCCAAAGGAATTCACGGAAATAAAATGCAATATCAAAAGAGAAAGAAAGAAAGATAAAAAAATGAAAGGAAATATCAAATTATTGGCTTTGGGAATATGCAGATAAATCCGTTGGGGTTATGGATGTCGAACCAAAAGTGGAGCAATATTTGTGGAATTTCAAAGACAACCTTGTCAAAGCTATGGAGGCTTGACTGGCAACAAGGCAATGTCTCGGATGCCTTTGAAGTATAGATACCATTAGCTTGCCATAACTAATTCTAGGAGTTTTGATGGTCTTATGAGATGGAATTAATGCATATGGACAATTAAAATCAATCTCAAATAAATGTGCTTTAACTTGGGTTCTCGCCCTAAGTGTTTTTCAACACTTCCCTTGTGGATTGGATTTTTATCTTTGAAATGTTTAGGAACATTTATTCGGGTGGGGGCTAGATGTTGTGACGTTTTCACATATCACCCCATTGCAAATGGGGACCCCCTACTTTTTAGGCCCTCTCAGTCTTTTGGTCTTTGTTTCTGGGGTCTTTTGTGGCAGTCTCGTCTGTCTCTCTAAGTTTGTCAGTGAGTGGGGTCAATTTGATCAAGCCTGCAGCTTGTTTGAGAAATTTTGGTTAAATCTAGGGCTTGTTTTGTCAGTTTTAGGGTTTTATCTTCAATCTTAGATTTCAAGGGTTTCCCTTTAGGGTTTTCAAAAACTAAAAGCTGCAATAGAGTTAGGACCCTCTAAGGAACTGACATGCAAAATTTGAGCAACTTCCTATTTTTAAAAAGTTCCTATTTTTTAGGGATTTCGCTGCCTCCTGGAATGTCTTCATTTCACCAAAAATCAAACTTACTATTTTTAGAAAGTTTCTACTTTTAGTGAGTGTCATCATGCTTGAGTTTTCCCTAATTTTGACATTTTGAGGTACTTACTATTTTTAGTAAGTCTATTTTTGGCAAGTTCTTCACAGGCAAGGTCTCGACACCGAATACCGAGTATTCCTGAAGATTCATCTATATCCAGAAAGGTTGAAAAAGCAAGCAATTGATTGAAAAATGGCTATTTGAATTCATTCCAGAAGTGGAAAGGCATCAAAAAATCTTCTAAGGCACGAAAAATCCACTTCAATCCAAGATGGCACCTCGATCTGGAAAGTGTGTGAAATTGGCTAAGTTTAGTAAGGAATCAATGAAATCCTTTCCTTGGCAAAAATCATAAAATGTATACCAAAAGTGGAGAGCTCCAAGTGAGGTCAAGGAGGAAAACCTTGACCAAAATTCCTTCACCACATGGTTTCAACGTCCAAGCAAGGAGAAAGGCGGCAAAATGACATTGCCACGAAAAATGATCAAAAACAAGAATTCCTCGCTCAAGTGAAATTAGTGCCCAAGGCAAGGAGAAAGCGCTAAAACTCCAGTGCCAAGGAAACACGAAGAAATTGAAAATTCCTCCCTTAGGGTGATTTAGTGCCCAAGGAGAGTGATTTGCTCCAAAATGGAGTTACCAAGGAAAAATGAGAATTCCTTCACTTAGTTAATTTTCCATGCCCAAGTCAAAATGGAAAAAATTCTAAGGCATGGAAATTTAGGGGTCAAGGATGGATTGAAAAGGAAAATTCCCCTTGGGAAATATTTTAAAGAATCCATTTTCGGGCATCAAATCTCATCCAAAATTCAAAATTTTTACAGATTTGGATTCGTGAGAGAATTCTCTCTCCCGAGCCCTAAAACTCTATTTTTGGAAAGTTCCTAAAAAAATAGGAAAGGTGAAAATTTGGCTTGGCTAAGTGATGGAAATTCCTTCCTTCACGACAAAATTCTCGAAAAGGTGAAAATTTGGCTAAGTGATGGAAATTCCTTCCTTCAAGACAAGATTCTTGGAAAAGGTGACAAATTGACTAAGTGTTGGAAATTCCTTCTTTCAGGACAGAATTCTAGGAAAGTGAAAAATTGACTAAGTGTTGGAAATTTCTTCCTATAGGACAAAATTCCAAGAAAGTAAAAAATTGTCTAAGTGTTGGGAATTTCGTCCTGTTCCTTCAGGACGAAATTCCAAGCGAAGGAAAAAATCACACCCAAGGATAAATTGAAGATAAAATTTCTAAGGCAAGGAAGAAGTCAAGGATAAGAATGTAGAAGGAAAATCCCCTCAGAAAAGAGAATCAAAAAATCCTTCTCAGGCATGAAAATTTGCCCAAATGTTGAAGAAATTTCGAGGCGATGACAAAATTGGATAGGGAAGAGAATTTTCTCTCTTGGACCCTGGAACCTATTGATGTGTCTTTTGTACACGATCAAACACAAAATAAAATACCTAAAGGTACCTTATCCTCTCTTGAACAAAGTTTCCCGACTACTGAAGATCTCATCGAAGGATCAGTCGGAGTAACTCCAAGGTTATGATATGTAGGTTCTCTATGTGTGGATAAGCTCTTTGCGGTACAATGTGAATTTGCTGGAATCACAAGGAGACTTACTTTCGATGACCTAAATGTCTGCTTTGCTTTGGATATTACTGGAACGTGGAATTTCACCAGCCCTTGATTTTGAAAAAAAGGAAAAAAGGATAAGGGTTGGAACGGGATCTATTTCTAATGCTAAGAACGTAAGAGCAATGAATGACCTTTGATGAAATTCTAACTAAGTCTTGCTTTGACATCCTAGGATCATCTCCACAAGATTAGTGCGATCTTCTGAGGAAAGCTTTATGATGTTTAGATCACCGCTACAATGGATACTGTCAGGTTGATGCATATCAATGAAGAAGCGATAATTGAAGTTAAGCTTAAGCTGAATGATTCCAGTTGACTACGCAAGGCAAGTTTGCAATCAACAAACCGCTAGTAGTATGGATATACGAATTTCACTGTTGATCATACAAATTTCTTCCATTCACCTAATAACATGAAATCAAATTTGAGAAGTATAGAGAACATGCAAATTGTTGAATCGACCCATAGAATTCACCATTTCTTCAATGAAGTTTACAAGTCTTTTGCAACAATATCTTGGCAACAATCTTTGCCTTCTCTTTCTACTCTACTCTAACTATTTCCTACTCTCTGACTATTCACTATTAACTAACTATTAACTATTAGCTAACTATTAACTATTAACCTTTACAAATGAGGAGCCAGGGCTTTACATAGAAAGCCCTTTATAGATTGACGACTCTGATGGACTTAGAATCAATGGATAGGATTACAAGATAGAAACCCTAATTAGGGTTTGTTACAACAAACTTCCTCTAGCCAATGAGAAAATTACATTCCAAGGGTGAGGACCAATAGAAAGCATGGGTAGGTACACCGAAGTTTGTGCCACCTTCGATAGATTAGAAACATTGAATCTAGTCCTGCTGAGGTGGACCAATCTGACTGGAGGAATGATGACTGGGATGCCACCTTGTCTAATGCTTGTGACTTGGTTGATCCTTTTCTGTCTTTGACGTTATGAATGATGTACTTCCTTTGCTTGATGAGGCTTCCTTATTGTCAAGTCTTCCTTCTCCAGTAGTAAATCTTGCCCTGAAGTGCTAGCAAAGCCTTTCTTTGTCATCATGTGTTCCCTTAGTGTGGCAAAGTGAAGGTTTTGGCAACTTCTTGAACACCTGTAGTTTTCCAACGTTTCAAAACACCTTGAGTCCATCTTTGTGCTTTTGGAATGTCCTTGATGAGGATGGACTGGAATAGGTAGTCCTTGTCCAGGCTTGATCTTCTTTTATCTGCAAAATAAGCCAAAGGATGATTAAGCACATATGACATATTCATTTCAACATAGCATTTTTCATCTTAAATCATTAACGAGAAGACATCAAAATGGAATTTCATTCAATATCCTCTCCAGGGATAGGCCCTATAAAAAATTCGCTCTAGACCCTTAGAAAGGGTCAGGAGTGAATTTTGACAAAGTTGCTCAATCAGACCTCATTTTCAACATTACTCCACCAAGATCAAGTCATTAACCTCCAGAATTGCCCAGGACAAGGTTTTGCTCAAAGACCTAGGCAAAATACTAGACCACTTAGGAATTTCGCTTTGGACCCTTTGGAAGGGTCAAGAGCGAAATTTGCATTCTTGGCTCAAATTCTTCTCACTTTGTGACCATACCTGCTCAGATACATGTCCAAGGATGCCCTCAATCTCAACCAACACCAAGCTTGATGCAAAATTGGAGCAAAATGGAGTTTTTAAGGATTTCGCTCTGGACCCTTTGGAAGGGTCAGGAGAAAAATTCTTGTTTAGGCTCAAGTTCTATCACTTCTCCACTCCAAAATGTCTTTCAAGGCAAGCATACACTAGCCTTCTCTCCATCAAAGCTTAGGAATCCACCCCTTGACCTTCATCATGAGAAAATTAGGTGAAATTGAGAATTTCGCTCTGGACCCTTTGGAAGGGTCAGGAGCGAAATTCTTGACTTGCTTGTTTTCTTGCACCCAAGTCTACTCCTTTCACTTTTCATACCTGGACTTTCATCTTTGAATCCCTCTCTCAACATGACAAAACTTGGTTGACCCTCAAAATGGCTAGAAAGGAGAATTTCGCTAAGAATCATGGCCAGGGACAGGACCTATTTAGGATTTCGCTCTGGACCCTTTGCAAGGGTCAGGAGCGAAATCCTTGTCCTAGCTCAAAATCTTGGCCATTGGTGGCCACAATCCATTCCAAGGCATACCTAGGGGTCCTTCCAAGCTTAATTTACCTTGATCCACACTTAGCTTGACACAAAAATGAAAGGAAAAGTTGGATTTTAGGAATTTCGCTTTGGACCTTTTGGAAGGGTTAGGAGCGAAATTCTAGTTTTGAGCACATTTCTTCATTTTTTCAACCCCAATCCACCTCAAAAGGCAAGGACACATCATCTCACTTCCATCCACGCCGTAAAAACCAAGGATTTGACCTTCTCCAAGGGAAAAATAGTTGTTTGCAAGAATTTTGCTCTGGACCCTTTGGAAGGGTCATGAGCGAAATTCAAGATTTAGGCTTGATTCTTCATTCCCTTCGCCCTCATTCACTTCCTAAGGCAAAAACATATCAATCTACCCCAACCATGTCCAAGGAACAAGGATGTTAGCCCAAACAAGGGAGAAAATAGTGTCTAGGGAGAATTTCGCTCTGGACCCTTTGGAAGGGTCAGGAGCGAAATTCACATTTGGGCTCAAATCTTGACTTCACTTCTCACATTTCTTCATCCAAACAAGTGTTTTGCCCTCAATAATGTCTGGGAATGAGTTAGTTCTAAGTTTGGGTCAAAGTAGAATGTCTTATGGAGAATTTCGCTCTGGACCCTTTGGAAGGGTCAGGAGCGAAATTGAAATTCGCTTTGGACCCTTTGGAAGAGTCAGGAGCGAAATTTGACATTTTGGTCTCTCTGCCAAGATTCCTATATGGAATATAACATTTAAGTATAAGGATATTATACTTTAAGTTATATTCCATATATACTATTAGGATGTTTGAGAGTGGTTTCAGACTTCCAGGAGTTATAATGCAAAATCTAGTTTTTGGAGGATTCTTCAATTTTCCAGACTTAGTCAAATTTTAGGATCAGGGTGACATTCCAGACTTAGCCAAATTTCAGGACATTTGAAGATCAGGATGACATTCCAAACTTCATCACTCACCAATTTGACCTAACTCAGATATTCAAGGATGATATTCACTCACCAAGCTTCATTGACCTCTTGAAACTCAAACAAGACACAATTAGCAACAAGAGAAAAACTTTGCCCTAAGGAAGACTTTTAAAGATGACCCTAACCCAGAGCATCCACTGACTCACCTTTAGCTAAAACAGAGCCTGCTATCTTCGTGATCCCTTTGGCAACACTCAGCATGTAAAGGCTAATAGACAAAACCCTAAAAGACCTAGTAAAACAAACCCCAAAAAGCAAAAAAGTAGGGATCCCCATTTGCAATGGGGCGATGTGTGAATACGTCACAACAAAACCCTAATTTGAAAAAATTCCTAAAAAATAGTAAATGTGCAAAATTGATGAAAAATCTTCTCCAAGGCAAGGAAAATTCAAAACGTCAAGAAAATTCTTCTAGGATTAAGTTTTCTCTCTCCAAGGGTTTCTCGCCAAGTGGCAGCCAGGTTAGCGCATGATAAATTAATGGAGCATCTTTTTCATGCAACAGTCACATTTATGGCATCATGGGTGATTTTGCATGGAGGCATATTTATTGCATTTATGATTTTTTGGGTGAGCTTGATGGATGATGGTGCATTTAATGCACAATGGACACCATTTTTGGCAGGAATGTAATCAATTGTATATGTGAATAATGGGCATTAATTGTTGATTCTCACTTTGTGACATCATGTGTGGGGAATCTTTTAGGGAAGACCCTAATTAGGGTTTGCATGCAGCCAATGAACCCTATATAAAGGGGTGACCCCCCTCATTTGTAAAGGGAGGGAGATTTGTATGAAATTGTTGCGATAAGTTATTGAGATAATAACAGTGAAACATTGTTCTCTGATGGTGTCCACTTAAGTTATTTATTCAAAACTTGCATGATTTCACCTTCCTCACTTAGAATAGAATTTTATTTTCTCAGTTGTTTGATAAAGTGCTTTGATTTGAATGAAGAATGTAATGGTGTTTGATGAATTTCCATGTTCATACTTTTGCATCTTGTTGATTATAAGATGCAATGTAAGTTAGCCTAAACCCCAAATTTGTGCTAAGTTCGATTGTGAATAGTCATTTGGATTGCACCGTGTTGGGTATTCAAATGCACTTTCTCAATATGAAAATCCTTCAACGTCCTCAAAAGATTGCACCAGTTCTTGCGGAGTTGTGGTTTATCTTGATGAAACAGAGCTTGGTTTATTTGGAATTTGTCCACCAAAGCATTATTTGTTGATATCACTACCCTTAGGAGTAGATTTAGGTTCTTCTCACCCTTTTCCCTTTATTTTCAGTTCATTTTAATTCGACCAAAGGAAAAGCATCACAAAATTGTTATATCTGATGATGAAGTTCCAACCAAGGCAAAGAAGTGGAAGAATGATCCAAACACAAGGCCCCTTGGATTACCAACATATCACATCAAGCCAACTGAGTCACATCCGTTGCATATAGGAACCTTGGAGTCGATTGTTTGAACTTATTGAAATCTTAGCATACAATTGTACTTTGATCAAGAGAGAATGAAGTGACTGTTAGGCAACTTTATTTTGTTTTAGGCGCTATCATAAAAAACACGTCAACACTACCCAAAGGGACTGGAAGCAGGTCTCATGAAAGAGAATGAGCTTTGAAGATATGGAAGAGTTTGTCAAGGTTACAAATCAGGCAGCCAAAGGCAAAACAATTATCAAAAACATACATTGTGAAGAGTTACTATCAAATAAAGTTCGATATCATATGGAAAGTTCAAGATTTGATTCCATTCAAGAGATAAGAATCTCTAGAAGTTTCACCATACAAGTTGCATCCCCTATGCTTATTTCAGGAGACAAGAAAAGACAGAGACTAAGAAAACTTGTGTGCAGAAGGCTAGGCTTGGTGCCTGTGGTAAAAAATTGAAACAACTTAGACAGAAGCAGATAATTTTTCTACATTAATATATCACTTGGATTTAGTAGAAGATCATGAAGAGTAAGAAGAGCAGGAAGGCCGCAGTGCAACAAGACCACGACTGAATATGGCAACACAAACAATTTCTTACAATAGCAACATATGATGAGTCTACAGATCCAACAATCCTCTCACTTGTGACGAAAGATGGGGAACTCAAGGGGTTGACTGATGAAGTTGAAACATTGTGGAAAATTGATATAAGCAATTGCCAGGATAAGACTTGGAATACAATTTGTAAATTCAAAGATTAAGATGTCAAGCTCAATGATGCATGGGCTTAAGAAATCAAAAAGTTAAAATTTGAAAGTCAGGCAATCAAAACTTGAAAGAAACAACACAAAAAACAACCAAATCAATCTTTGATCTTGACAAGGGATTGTCAACGGTAATGAATAGAGTCACTAAATTGATGAAAAAAAAACACTACGTAATTTTTAGAAAGGCCATTCACCATAATAATATTTGTCACATCTCAATTGTAACTTTAAAATACAATAACAGTCATAGCAGCACCGATAACAGCAAAAGGGACTTCTAGAAGGATCAGATATAAATGCCAAAACTGGAGCACAAAGTTGGATGAACTGACGCAGGACTAAAGCAATCATAAGATTTACAAGAAAATAAAATACAAAGTGGTAGTATGGTATCTAGAATGTGAGCAGAAACATCATTATACAAATGAATGTCCAAGATCGACTGGATTTTGACCAACATTCCTTGTAGATTCTAGAAAGGACAATCGTGAAATTTGTAGGTTAAGGGGCCATACAACATTAATGTGCCATATGTTAGAGAGAGAAACCAAACAATCAAAAACAACATTCCATAATTTATGGAGATCTACAGTGCATTCATTATAAAAATTTAGAGTTTTTAAGACCTGGAAAAAGACTTTACAAGGAAGGTTTTTGGCAGTTTTGCCATAGCAACAGCAAAAATTATTCCTACATCAAGTGAACAAAAAGGTCCAAGAACCTCAAAAAACCCACTACAACAGAAGTAGCAATCAACATACTTGGGTTTTTGTTCATGCTTGCCCTAGTTTTTGGGCATGTGAGTCATATGACCATGCAACCATCTCAAAATGCAGTCTAAGAATTGCTTCCTAAAGAGCTCCAAAGTGAGCACCCGAATCTTTGAATCCAAAAAAAATTGATTTGGATTGGGGGTGATGGTAAAATCTGCCCATGACTACAGATTATAAGCATGGTTGTCTTAGTTGCAAGCATTAAGATTATTTTGTATTGGATCCTAACTACTAATGATGAGCGTACACTATATACCTATTTCAGTTCAAAGTTAGCAAGCATTCTTTTCTGAAATTTTATATAGTTTGATATTTAATGATCTTATAATCTAAGTCACTAGGTTCGGCCGAATTTCATCCTTGAAGTTCGAAAATCGTCGAATTTTTAAACATGCAATAAAAATCGTTAATATTAGTTGAAGTTCAATTGGTCAAAAAAGTGAATTTTTTTTCTGTTAATATTTTTTAAATCACGATTTAGGATTTCTTTCGGTTTTTTTTTAATAAATGAGAGGTCAATGTTTGTTGAAACACATCTTCATTCTGCCCGCTGCCGTGAGTGTTCAGGCCACGTGAATCTTCAGTCCGCCGTGAGTCGCAGTAGTTGCAGATTAAAATTTAAAAAAAATTACATATGACGAATTTAATTCGAATTTTATACATTTCAAATTTTTTCCTCAACGAACTTCATTCGAATTTCAAAGATGTTGAACTTCGAATTCGAATTCGAACCTGGTGACTTGGCTTATAATCACGCATACAATGAAAATGCTATTGCATATTTCTTACTCTCAATAATACTTTGCCACTTGTATGTGATCATAGTGCAAGTACCATTAGCATTACCAGGAATGAGAAATACCAGAGGTATGTCAATTCAAGAAAATCTGAAAAACTTGAAAATTACAACATTTCAAGATATGAAAATTCTTAAAAAATGGACCAATGTACACAAGATACAATAAGAATCGATATGAAATTTCCCATCGAAATACAAGAAAATGAAACTGACAAGATAGAGAGAATTTACAAAGAAAAGCAAGCAAAATCAAATCTAAGCTAATGAAATATTGACTCAACTTTAAGGCGAGACTTCCCTATGATATGCAAACCACGAGCTCAATATGTGCTGAAACCACATAAAGGAAAGGATATGGGACGTAGAAAATGGAAAAGAAATAATGCATTTATTTCATAGTGTTGAAACTGAGACTTGGCAAGCTGACTTTTGATTTGGACTCATTCAGGAGAAAAACTCAGCCAAAACTAAAAGCTTGCCAGTTAAAAATATATATAGAAAAATATTTTTACATATTTTTTATTGGTTTTGTTTTTTGGAAACTTCAAGCTGCCTTCCTGATTTTGTCAGAGTCGGCCAAGTGTAAGTGTCAGGACATGCCAGTCTCAGCTGTTGAGATCGTAAACTTGCCAAGCTTGACTCGGACTTAGTTCCATGACCATGAGTGTTCGATAACTTGCCAAGTCTTAACATACCATCTTGTTTTCTATCTTGTGCAGAAGAAACAGGTGGAGAGAATTTATTCATTTTTTTCTTTTACATTTTCTTATTTTTCACAATGAAAAAGAAGCTCTGTTGAATTAAAGTACATTGGCTGATTTCTAAATTATATTCAATGTTGTTAGATCATCCTTTGAGATCTCCACTACGACATTCCTAATTTGTAGTATTGTAAGTTAGCGATAGCTGTGTGAGGCACGATTGGGTATCCAATATCAGTAGCAAGTTTTATTGTAGCTTCATGGAAAGAAACCATGACATTCTATTCTCTATATTCAATGTCAGTTTTATTTTATAATGTGCATATTTATCTTCAATACTAATTCTAGAGTGGAATTGAAGTAAATGTATAAGTTGCTGTCTTAGAAGAATCAGCATATCTCATCACTACATGAGTGTAATGCAAGTTTTATATAATGACCTTTGGATAACAATGATGTGAGCCTAAATTGTATGCTACTATGGATATTATTTTCTAATATTTGTAATTCTGTCACATGCATTTACTCTATCTTAAAGTCGTTTAAAAGTCAGCAGAATTCAAACTTCAGATGTTCTAAAAAAAAAGTAAGATTTTCTACTTAGTTTAATTTTTTAAATGAGAATATTGAGGAGGCAACTCTTAGTGGAATACTTGAATAATTTGGGAGTAATAATTTCTCAAGCTCAATTTATATCAATGGAGTCCAAATTCTTCCAGTTTTAAAAAGTGTGGGAGACAACTACAAAGCTCACATTGAGGAAGGTCATAAGTCGAGAGATTAAAAACACAATACGCTATTAATTTTTTTGTTTCTCTTTTGAAGTCAATTGATGCTCCAGAGATGATTCAAAACACTGACTATTTAAAGGAATTTTTTGAAGTGCCCGAGGTGAGGAAACGAATGTGATGTAACTAGTCACTAAAAATTGTACCAAACTACATTGTTGGAGATAGAATACTAATGGACATTCAACCCTGCTAATTTTGAGTTCCTTGCTCAACTTGGACATTAAGTTCATGCTGGAGGATATTGGCAAAATGGGATGGACCAATATTTGAACTCCTTACATGATCCATGGCGTTAATACCATGCTAGAGGATGTTGCCAAAAAGAAGCAGCCCATACCATTCGTGGAGGATGGGCATGGTATTTTCAACTGTATATAATAATATATATGACTTTGCTTGGTCCATCTCTTCAATGAAAAAGTAAACAAAAAATGTGGAGATAGTCCAACCTGGCAAAACTTGTTTTGCAACCTCCATCACATTGTAACCTTTACTACAATTATATGTTTCTTTGAAGAATATGCCTCTTAGCGAGGAGTGGAAATGCCCACTGAAGATAAATGACAAAATTGTTGATAAACAAAGTTGCATGGACATGTATGGATACAATATTGGATACGAATACGACCATTTTTTAAGACCCCCAATATGGATATGGCTGGAAATGACATTCACAAAAACAGATACACATATATTTAACACAATTTTCTAAAAATTAGAGGAGTTTTTCATTACTTCAAAAGCAATATAGACACACAATTGCTACATAAATAATTATAAGTTGATTTAACAATTAACAATATGCAAAAATAGTAGAGTTACATTGGAAGATAACCAAAAAAATGGGTCACTGAAATAGAAAAAAAATCATTTGTATTTCTCATTTGGTGTAGGTTATGTTGATATCATTTTTTTTTAAAATGCATGAATGAATTTTTCTTAAATTAAATTTAGGAAGATTTATGTCAAATTTGAAAAAAATCAAATCACACAGTGTCCAGCATGGTTGGAAATCAAGGTTTTTTGGGCACACGTGAGTTCCGTATCCAATGTGTATCTATGCTGTAATGGATATGTATCTATTTCAGATACGGGGATACACATGCCCAAGGAGGGACAAAAGTATCTAGCTAATTTGTTGATAAACAAGGTAAAACACCTGTAATACAATTTCTTACAAGTGTATGCAAATCTGAAATATAATTGTTCATCCAAGGATTACTATATGATGATTATGTGATTGCATATTATCGACAATAAGAATAAAATCAGCAAACCATATGAACATAGGATTTACATGGAGAAATAGGAGGAGGACAAGTATGTATTACCTTCAACAAGAAGATACATATAACAAACTAATACTCTCTTCACTCTGGCAACACTCCGACATCACACGTGTACC
This sequence comes from Cryptomeria japonica, assembly GCF_030272615.1. NCBI lineage: Eukaryota > Viridiplantae > Streptophyta > Pinopsida > Cupressales > Cupressaceae > Cryptomeria > Cryptomeria japonica. The sequence goes on along the minus strand of NC_081415.1, from coordinate 65,953,486 downwards.
TATCAAAGACACTCATGACACTACTATCTTATACCTCCAATTTATAGAGAAATGGGAGAGCAATAGCCCAAATGGTTTCCCAAAACAATCTACCATCAAACCATGGTAAAATGCAAAAACTCCCACATCCAAAATGAAGAGGTTCTTCTAATAATAGTAAATGTAACTCTCAACAAGCCATGAATAGCAAAAATAACCTCCATACCAATAACATAAAACATGTTTTAACTTGTAACTCTATAATGGCTCATATCCAAAGGTAGGCATCCGAAATCATTAGCCAACTCATATGGGGCTATCCAACAACATGCAAGAAGCTCCACTTCTCAATTCTCACATCCAAGTTGAGATATTTGCTAAAAATAGCTTCATAACCACCACTGTCAACTCAACCTCCTTCATAAATACATATAACTAATGCCAAGATTCATGAAAAATATTAATTATAAATTATTTCCCAATTACACCCTAGTTGTCCAAAGGCAATTTCCAAGGGTGTTGGAGATACATAAAATATACATAAGATTGCAAAGGTAAATGGTACTTTAATCCTAACATGAAGTGATGTTGTAGAGTGGATATTTGATGAGACCCAATTTTGGATTAGATAAAGAATATTGGAGATTCAAATCTTTTTAAGTATATTGTTTTAAGTGTATTTTTAATTTATTCTTCTTCATTTAAGATCAAAGCATGAAGTTATTTTTTTAAATATTAAAAAAATTGCATGCCACTTAGCCATTGATTTCTTTCCTTCATGCATATGATAGAGAAAGGCTTTCAATGTGTTAAACATACAAGGGCATGGAATAATCCAATAAACCTATACAACTTTTCCATCTCAAAGTAGAGACCAAATATAAGGGCATGTGGGACATTATTAATAAGCAATGGATAAAACTATAGTTCAAAAACTCAGTCAATTACTTGCTGATTCACAAAACAAACCAGCCTAGTGAATCACTCCCCAAGAAATTTGCTAACAAGTTTCAAGCAATTTTTGGGAGAGTGATCTCAAACTCAAACAATCTAAGACAAATACAATTCAACTAGCAGCACCTAATGATAGCAGAAACTTGCCGAAAATAGAAACTTGATGAAAAAGAATGGAATAAAGACCAAACTGTTGGGGGTTCACCCCTCTATCATTCCCAATTGCTTCTTGATGAAAATTAATAATTTTTGAATAATAAAAACAATTGATATCAGACTGTTACTTCTGAAAAACACAAGAAAGTGTAGGAAATCACCAATTTATTTGAAAATGAGTCAAGTAAGGGAATTTATGATGTAAAAAGGTTTATTTGATGTATTTGGACCTATTTGAATCATTATTGGGTCATGGAAGTCATAGATAGGGTCTATGTTCAATTTGGAGCAAAAATTGTCAAAGTTGACAACAATGGTTAAGCAACATTTGAGTTTGTAAGGGGTAATTTGGCAAAAAATTCCCCGATCTCCAATTTTGACAAATTGACAAGAGATTTTAGGGTTCTTGAGCTTCTTGAGAACAATGGTGATGTCTATTTTGCCCCAAATTGACCATATTTTTCTAGCTACACAAAACTTGCCTCGAAAAATGTGCCTTTAGCCAATTTGACACCAAATTTCAACTGCTCAGATTTTGGCGGAACAAAAATTATTCTTAAGGCTTTTTGACGTTGCAGATGCGATGGTGATGCCCATTTTGCTCCAAAATTGATAAAAAAAAATTGTCCACCTCCAAATCCACAAAAAACAAATATGACTTTGCATTGGTCCTGAGCAAAGAAACCCTCAAAACTTGAGAAGGGGATTTCCGAATCCACGCTTTGATACCATGTTGAAGTTTCAAAGCTCTTATACCATGTTGAATTTTGCAACAGAAGCCTGCAAGATCAAATGGCAAACAAGAGTTGCACAAATGAATGCTATATTACTCAAAAGCAAAGAATACAAAATTATAGGATGAGTTACAATTGTACAATGAGGTGCTTATAGAGAAAGAACAAAGCTAAATTTAGGAGAAGTAAAGTGCAAGCATGAGGAGTTAAATAAAGCTGAACTCTAGCTAAACTAGATGCATAAAAGTTAAACTAGGTGCATAACTAAAATAAGCACTCCTAAGTGAACTTAAGCAAAAAAGCATAACTAGTTATAAACCAAAAACTAATAGCTAAATATGATCTAACATGAATAAAACCCTAAGAATCAAAATACAAAATACCTCTTCCCAATAATTGTATCAAAACCCTAAGGGTGTGATGCACAATTTTTCTATCTACTCAAGCTCCCTATTTTCCTATCTATCATCAACCTCTTTCAAGAACAAATTTCAAGCTATTAAAATCCTTGCAAACTAGCTAGGGTTCGAGGGTTCCAAGGTGCAAGAAACTCTTGCAAACTCACAACCAAGAAATAGGGTGATGTGAAATCTTCATTAAATTCAAAAATCCTTCAACTATTATGCTGCCAAGGGCACCCATTTCTATCGCAAGTTAAGTCTCCTTTAAGAATGCCTAAAATCACACTAAAATGCCTACAAATGAGTCCATCAATACCAAGGACTTGTGGGGGACCACTCCTAATTGTCCTACAACCATCCTCCATGTTTATGGTGATTGGAGCTTGAAAGCGAAGGGCATGAATAGGTATCTAGAAAAATTCATATGAGAAACCCTTGAAAACCACACACCATAACTTCTAGTAATGGAATGTCCTTGAAATGGCATGGAGAAGGTGAAACAGTGAGGTGTGCCTTAGGGTTTCAAGGATGTGGAGGTTCTTAGTGAAGGTTTGGGCCTAATAGGGACCTAAGGACATGAGTGGGGATAAGGGAGATGAAAGGCACGGGAGTTGAGAGAAAGGAGAGAAATGGAAATGAGATCAAGGTGGGGCAAGCCAAATATCGAGTTCTAAAAGGGGCCGAGTTAATAGTGGGGAAATTAGGGACTAGGGACTAAAAAGGATAAAGGACAAGGAATGAAGGGGGGTCAAGACTCCAATGAGTCTTGAGGTTTGGGAGGGGCGAAGGTTGAGGAGTACACTTGTCATTTTATGACACCCTTGGTCCATTAGTGAGAACCGATCAGAGATACGATCCATGGATCAGTGCTGCCCCAGTTGATCAAGGAGAAAAGTAATAGAATTATTATGAAGTGTGAAGTGTTATCTTGTCTGGAGGAAGTTCCTTAGTCCTCAAACCTGGAACTCTGGAACCCCAAAGTTCCCAGGTTGCTAAGCCTCCTTCTCTCTTCCCCAGAACTCTGAAACCCTGAGGTTCCAAAGTTCCTTTCCTTTCCTCCTTCTCTTCAGTTCCTTAGAACTCCAGAACCCCGAGGTTCCAAGGTTCCTTTCCCTTGCCTTCTTTTGAACTCTGGAACATCGAGGTTCCGAAGTTCTTTTCATAAATCTCCTTTCTCCTTCCCGGAACTCCGGAAGCTCGTGGCTCCGAAGTTCCCTCCTTGCCTTTTTCCAGTTCCCTAGAACTCTGGAACCCTGAGGTTTCGAGGTTCCTTTCCCTTGCCTTCTTCTGAACTCTGGAACCCCGAGGTTCTGAAGTTCTTTTCCTAAGTCTCCTTTCTCCTTCCCGAAACTCTTGAACCTCGAGGTTCCGAAGTTCTTTTCCTAAGTCTCCTTTCTCCTTCCCGAAACTCTGGAACCCCGTGGCTCCGAAGTTCCCTCCTTGCCTTTTTCTAGTTCCCCGGAACTCCAGAACCCTGAGGTTCCGAAGTTCCTTCCCTTTGCCTTCTCTTCTTTTCTTTCTTCGAAACTCTAGAACCCCAAGGTTCCGAAGTTCCTTGATGTCGCTTCTTCCTCTTCCTGGAACTCTGGAACTCCGAAACCCTGAGGTTCCGAAGTTCTTTTCTTAGTCCTCCCCACTTCGGGTACCCGAGTTTCCAAAGTCTTCTGACTTCCTTCCGGCTCGCAACACTCCCGGATGGTGTGATCAACACTCAAAGCTTTAAATGCTCTGACAACTCTTGTGACTTGTGCACCTTCTTTTGTGGAGCTACAAGTGTGCATTTAATGATTTTTGCAGGATTTCCATCAAGAGAGGTACAAGGCCAGGGCCATGCTTATTGTGGTTACTTATGTCATGCCTGCATGCTCTGAGTTTGAAATGTTAGTTAATACACCTTCTTGAAGTGCCTTTCTTCTTAAGATTGCATTTTTAGGGTATGGCCAGGTTGCTTGCATGTACAAAATGTCAGGTGCATGCACTTCCCTGCATTCCCTGACTGACATTTCCCTACACACACAAGGGTTATGATCTCTCTTATGCAACCAGTTTTCTATATAAAGGTTGTTATGCTTCATTGTAAAGGGTTCTCTCCCTGCTGGCTTGAGCTATTCTATGCTCTTTCACTTCTCTTAAAGATTTGTATATTTTTTGCCTTTCTGCAACTGTAAGTTTGGCCATTGGCCTTTGAATGAATTATAATCATCATTCTGTCTTTCTTCAACTTATGAATGTTGTGTATGTGTTCTTACCTTCATTATAAGTGTATGTTTGTGGCTTTCTTTCACATATATGTTGTGTTAACCTATTTCTGGGTGTGACTTGTGGGAAACCTTCTCCCCTCTTGACATTCAACGAATTATAACCTCCATACATGCATTGGGGTCATTCGTACGACTGAAGTTTGTGCATCTCCTGGGTATTTCAGTTGATTCTTTGTGTCATTTTGGGTAGGGAGAGAAACAATCTCTTATCTTGGTGCATCACCTCCTTTCATTTTAAGCATTTCCCTCTTCCCTTTTCCTCTGCAAGATGTTAGGATAGGCTTAGGAGTAAGTTTTGAAGTGTTGAGTTGGTTCAACACCTGCACCTAGATTGAGAAGGAAGTCGGCCTTCTCCAAAGATTCAACCCCCTTGCGCAAGGTCCCACACTTCGGGGTTGTTTCCATGTTTCACGAGGTTGTTGAGTTGATAGCTCAACAAGGGTGCAAGCTTTTGTGATAGCAACACTAAGGGAGAGAATGGAATTGAAACAAGGTTGAGGAGCATGTAGAAAATTGGGACTAGGTCCTTGGTTCCAAGCCCCTACAACTACCCACAACCCAATAGAAGGATGAGAGAGCGGAGGTGAAAACCTAGGTCTAGTTTTGAGAGGGACCACAACCAAGTGAGAGGACAAAACAAGGATCCAAGGTTTCGAGAAGTCTAGAATTTCAAGACAAGAAGGGAAAACAAAAAGAGGGGTGGAAATGGCAAGGCCACATGGATCAGGATCTTGCAAGGACCAAGAACATTAGGACTTAGTCCCTTTATCCTAGGACTGCCTAAGGACCTACAACACCTACACACAATGCAACTTAGATCCTTGCCAGTGGCTCACATGTGATGCACCCGTATGTCATATTCATGTGCCTATAGGATAATTCTCATCTTTTTGGTGCTTCTCAGTGCTTCATACCATAATTTACAAGAGTGGATCCAAGACCGTGCATGGTTGTACCACTCCATTCAACTTGAGGCTAGTGGATGGGCTCATGTCTCAACTCTTACCTAGATGTTGTTCCAATATGTTTTCATTTTATATCCCACACACATAGAAGTATACATGGAACTAGAACAAGCCAATCTCGGGATAATATTCATATGCTAGTATCATAGGGTTTCATCTATCAAATAAATCTATTGGGTGGTTGATTATCATGAACAATTTGCATGCTTCAGTTTTACAAGAACTCAAAGATGCAAAGTGATATTTTGAAATCTGATTTTACATAAGGTGTTGTTTTAATGTTGCTTTTCTAGTGAGGGATATTAAAAAACATCTTCCAAGGAGGGCCTCAGATTGATCAAATGCTTGTTTATTTATAAAACTTTAACAATTGGAATTTAGACCCATTAACAAAATGTCTTCAATTTCATTCGAATTGGTTTGTACATGCTCCAGAATTAATTTTACCTTGACCATGCATTTGGTTGGCTAAGAAATTCAAGGTCAATTCATTTGTCCTTTGAATATGCACCAATAAAAACAAACAAAAATGAGATATATATAATCATGTAAAATAAAAAATAAATATAGACTTGATAGAAGTTTCATTGAATTTTTTTAATTATGTTATATGATTGGTTAAGCTAATTGAAACATTTGGAGGAACTAATAAAATGAGACTTATGCCAAACCATAAAGGACAATTTAATTTATCCAATCGAAACTCACAGATCTGCAATATTAATTGCTAATACTAAAAAAGAAAACAAAATGAGAGCTCACGAGACTCCCACAATATATTAATCCTCGACCTTAGTACTTCTCACATCAATACTTATAAACCCACAAATATTGCGCCAATATAATACTCAGAATAAAATAATTCTTATTTCCCCATATCAAATATAAAATACCTCTTTAGCAAATACCTTTATTTTTGTAAATTTTTCTCCAAATGAACACTTCACAAATTTGGCCCAATTGTAAACTCTCTCAGGAATCCACTCCCAAGAAGAGTCAAGTTTTTGTCCAACCCTTCTCATCGATTCTAGGTTTTTGTCCTCAACTTCTCATAAACCATCATATCAAATCCAAAAGCATGGTTGACTTTACCTAGTCATCCTCCTTATAAAGAACTCCAAGAATCATCTAAAAATATTAGGCCAACTTTAAGGACAAATGAGATGCGATTGAGATTATTAAATATCAATTTAAAAATTTAGGGTTTGCTTAGAAACTCATAATTTGGAAAAATGATTAACCTTTGCTCTAGTTCACCATGTGAGTGCAGACTTGATATGTGGATATGAACTATAGGGTGGGATTGGACGAACAAAAAATACATTGTGAGGATTCATTCACCTTGACCTTTTGATGTCTAAAATCTGAGTCTACACTAATGATGCTTATAATCAACTTAGGGAACTCATTGAATTACAGAGTCATGTTATCCTTAGATCCCTATTTAAATTGATTTAGTGACTTTATTCAAAACAAGGATTGAAGACAATAAGTATATATGCAACAAACCTAAAATATGTATCTTGATGTAACATTGATAATACTGCTATGATGTTTTCATAAATGTTTTATGATAGTTCTTTTGATAACTTTAAATAGCTCAGAGATGCTCTCAAAATGAATGAATGTCATTAAATGCAATGCAACATTAATGCATTTAAATATAATGAAAAGAATGTTCTAAACCATATAATACATAACACATAGATCAACACAAATATTTTGGCTTACAACAACTAATAAAAAGGAGTTGGCAATACTTATTTTCTATTTAAATTTTTTAAAGTTATATACATCAACATATGTAGAAATGACCTTGGTCCAATGCACATTTATGAATTTAAGCAAAGACGATTGATGAAAAATTTAGAGATCAAAATCATTATTGAAAGTGAGCTGGTGATGAAATAAAGATATTATTGATGAAAATTTAGAGATTTGAAAGATGAATTGATAATAAAATGAAGATATTATGATATCATAAACATAATTTATATAATAAAAATATAAAACTTAAAAAGTTACATTAAAACAAACCCAATATTTAAAAGAGGAGAGCATGCAAAAGCAATTTTCTCTATTTCAATGGTTTGACACTTTACTCATAAAATCTAACAACTATAGTTTTTTTTTCATTTTCCTCCACAGGAGAAATTAAATAGCATATTACATTAGTTTTGTAGGCGTCGAAAGCCTTAAGGGTTCGTTTCTACCCAGGTTTGAACTTTTAAGATTCAGTCACTTAAAAGCCGAGTAGATTTAGACGCTAAGCAATGAAACCCAACATAAGTGCGGACACAGTATGCAAAGCCCTGATCAAATCCAGCAATGGCAGCTGGGACTCCTTGGTAGAACAGACCCTCCACAGACTGGGCTGCAGGAGTCTTCTTCACCCGTCTCTGGTAGCCCAAGTCATCAATCCAGGCCTCCAAAACCACCATGAACTGGCCCTTGGCTTCTTCAACTGGGCTGCTCAACAATCAGGTTATTCTCACAACTCTGCTTCTTATGAAGCTTTAATTCAATCCCTTAGAAATGCAAAGCAATTCAGAACAATAGAAAAAGTTGTAAAACAAATGAAACTACAAAAGCTGGAGTTGACAACATCCATTTATACTTCAATTGTCAAGGCCCAGATACAACAGGCCAAAAAGAGTTTAGATGCATATAGAGCTTACAGAGAAATGAAGAGTTTGGGGCATAGATTGGACGCGGGTCTTTATAATTCTTTGTTGAGCAGCATTGCTTCAGATGGGCATATTGATTTGGCTCAGGAGTTGTATTTTGAAATGAGGTCCGAGGGTGTAATGGTCAGTGCAGTTGGGTTTGGGATCTTCATTGGGGGATTCTGTAGGTCAGGAGACATTAAAAGGACTCTGGAAATCATAGATAGTGCCAAAGGAATCCATGTTCCATGTTTTAGGGGCTCAATTGTTGCTACATTGGTGATTCATGGACTCTGCCAGGGGTCTAGGATTGATGAAGCTTGGTGGGTGTTGGAGGAATTGAGGGCTAGAAACTGTAAGCCTGATTTTGTTGCGTATCAAATTGTAGTTGAAGCTCTCAGGGATTTACATAGATTTGATGAGGCTCAGAGGGTGTTGAAGCAGAAGAGGAAGCTGAGCGTAGCTCCTCATGCGCATGAGTATAAGGAGTTTATATTTGAACTTGTTGCCGAGAAAAGAATTAAGGAGGCCCATGATATAGCACGGTTGATTAGAAGAGCAAACTTTCCTTTGGAGGAAGATGTTTTTAATGTCCTTATTGGGTCACTTTCCAGCATTGATGCAGATACCGCATTGGAACTTCTTCAGGCAATGGTAGCTACTGGCCATATTCCTAACAGCCTTACTCTTTGCAATTTAGTTCAGGGTCTTTGCAATAGTAGGAAAGTGGATAAGATTTGGGAGTTGTTTCAAGAATTTGCTGGAAAGGGATTAATTAAAGACACAGCCACTTACAATTTCATGCTTTTTTCACTCTGTAAGAGTGGGAAAGTAAGGGAAGCTTACAAGTTTTTTGAAATAATGAGGAATAATGAACTCTATCCTAATGTTGAAAGCTATAATACTTTGATGGATGCTTGCTGCAAAGCTGATCTGTTGCGTCCAGCTAGAAGGCTTTGGGATGAAATGTTTAGGGAAGGTTGCCACCCAAATGCCCAAACTTATAATATTCTCATCATGAAGTTTTCAAAGGTGGGGGAGGTTGAGGAGGCTGAGAGGCTTTTTCAACAAATGTTGCAGGATGGTGTCGCTCCAGATGCGCTCACATATAGATATCTAATTGATGGTTTGACGAGGGACAATAAAGTAGATGAGGCTCATCAGATTTACAAAGATTACTTGAAGAGTGGATTGGCTCGAGATGTGCCTGCCCTTAACAAAATTTGTCAGTGCTCTTTACAACTGAAGTGAGTTTGACTTAGTCGATGGTATTTTAGGGTCAGTGAATCCATTAGAGGAGCAATGATATGTCCCTACTTGTGTTAGTGTAATTGCCAACCTTAGGTAATTAGACCAAATGATATTATGTTAATTCCTTTGCACTCACAATCTATCTCTTCAAACCAAAATTATCTCTTGTGAGCTTGTGAGTCTAGACTACTGCAATTCTTGTTTTAGAAGTTGCTAGCATAGCTACATAATTCTCAAATTTGAAAGCGGTCTAGAAGTTAGTGTTTAACCCTCATGATGTGTCCTAAAATACAGTTTTGGAACATAATGGACTATTTCCAAGCTATGGGATACAAATTTCATTTAATACTTGATGCTGGGTATATTTGAAACATGATAGGTGAGGTATTGAAGCAGTTCGGTACTCTGAAATACAATGCATTGGAAAATTCTGTTGGTACATGACAGCTTCTACGAAACATTTCTAGTTGTGGGAGACATAATCATGTTTTTTATTCACATGAGATTTCGTCTCCCATGTTGAGGAACATTACTTGAATAATTCTTTCTTGACTGTCTCATTGATAAGATAATCAAGCTCATTGTAGTCCTTGCATAAGAGAGTTATGTAGTTTTGTCATGCGATTGCATATATGATACTTTCTTGATTGCCACATTGATAAGTTATTAATCTCATAAGAACCTTTGCATAAGCGAGTTATGTTGGTCTGTTACTTTCTCCTCTCAGATTAGAATTACCGTTTGTCGCCCAGTTCAGCGATTTGTACATATACAACTGGACAAGAAGATATTTGTCCTGTGCAATCACATTTAGAGTAATGCTATTGAAGGTATCTTTTTGGAGTTTTTTGTTTGTCACCAGCTGTTTCTTCTGAATGGAAATTTATTAAAGCCCTGGGAGCTCTATTGAATGCGTAAAATGTACTGGAAGCAAATATTAAGCCTGTGTTGTCTTTCTATCAGTTAGATCTTCCATCTTGCTTTGGAGTAATCTTGGAAGCTTTGCTTGACTTTGAATCCAAGCCTTTGTTCGTGGGCTCACGGCTATCAATGTCAACGATTTATCTTGCCAATGGATTAGTTGCTCACAAAAAATATCAAAAGGAGGCATTACATAATTGGCACCAAATGCATCTTTGGCAGAGTAGAAGGAAGAGACAAAAACAGAAAAGGGTCTTCGCAGCTTTGAAAGAATGATGATGATGATCTGATTATTGCCTGCCACAATATGAGAGTTGCAGATGGAGCTGCTCGAACTTAGAAATATAGTTCTCTATATGAGCAATGTTGCCCGAATCAAGGGTAATCTACTGATCCTCCAACTAATGTGGTTAACTTTTCTTAAAAAGGTCTCAAATGTCTCTCAAACCTGCTCATAGTGTACTTTAGAATTTAACATAACATGAAATTTGAAAAGGATAGGAAGTTGAGGATGTTGAAGTGGTTTCAGCATGCTTTCATATAAAGGTGAGTTTATTTTCTTACAATTATCATAAGAAACATGCATTTTTTTTTTTCTGAAAGTGATAGCTTTGAAAGAAAATACAATTTTTTTTCCAACAAAAGTTGATCACTGAAAATGGAAAATAGATGAATAAAATTTTTTAATCTCAAATATTATAAAAATTTTATTTAATAATTAAAAAAATGAAATACAATTCAAATTTTGCTTATCATACTGAAAGAAAAAATAGATAACAATATGCACTTTGCATGTGCCTTATGATGATAAATATATCATATATGAGGCAATCTTTGTGTTTCAAAACCTCTTAGTTTAATTTTATCCTTAATGGGAAAAACTCACACACCCAATAATATTTTACATCAAGAAAAGTAACCTTAACCCAGCTTTTTTAGAAAAATTCCAGATAAAATCTAGTGGCACAGATGCCATATGATCAAGTATGTTTTTCTTCCTTCAAAGGTGAATCATCGGATCCTTTTGGTATTCCATTTGAACAGAAGTATTTTGTCAGAACCCTGTTATAAGCCAAAAGAACTCATCAGTTCCTTTTATAGAAACATCTTTCTGATATTACGTTTTTTGTAGTTAGATATTTACCTCTTAATTCGTGATTGGCCACCAACTTGACTGTATGTCACATTGAAAAACATATACCAAGAATTAGCATGCGTAATATATGAATACAAATATCTCAATAGAAATTTTTCACACGTAAAAATGTTGCTAGTATAAAGCAACATCCTGATTACAAATCATTGGTTACCTGTATCTCTGATACTAGACAAATAAATTCTGAACTCTTGACCGTATTCATGGCCTATCTATTAAATTCAGTGCTAAATAGTCATTCAATAAGAGAAAAAGCTGTAAATGAATCTATTTATAAACAATTTTAGTTGCTGCATTTTAATGGAGTGCTAGTATATCCATTGCAAAGATTGTCTTTGGTGTGTGTGAATCTTATTAAAGTTTATTTGCATGAAACAATGAATGTCTTTCATGTAGTTCAACTGATCAACATAATTTATATTGATTCATATCTTTGAAGAATTTAATCTTTAGATGCTAAGAAGAATTATTAGATTTGATATGAGCACAGTAAGTTCAGTGGATCTTGGCATCTTGTTTGAAATGAGAATGGTGCACTGAAGTGGCTTGAGTTAGTTTGAAGAGTATTCTTCCATTCATTTTTACCAATCCACCAAAACTTGCTTTGTCTTAGTGCTCTTTGAAAGCTACTCAAGGGACATTGCATTCTAATTTATTCTCGCACAGAAACATTTTCAAACAGTTTGTTACTATTCTCCAATAATACAAACAAATATTACTGGAAAGGCTTAAATACATCACAGATATTGCTTCTTTCAAAATCAAAGAAAAACAAAGAGTAAACCTTTTAGATTTGTATTCTTCTTGTGTTGGTTTTATTCCTTCCACTGGTTTTTGGGTCTGCTGTTCGTCTGTATATATAGGAACATTTTTGACCTGTATACAAGAACAGAGTTAAAAGAACATTACACTTTGCTTATATAATACACGATATATATGATTTTAGATCTTTTCTCGTTAAAGGCAAATATTTAAGTAGAAAATTAATCAACTGATCTAAGACACTAAAATGTCAGTGGACTCATCTTCCTTATCAATTTGTACATTAATTCATATGGAGTCTACTACAGAAGTATTCTGATACCATTTGAATGGCATTTCCACACATGTAGAGAAAAATGTAAAACCATGTCTCGATCTATAGACCAACAAAACTCATCAAGTAAATAGATTTTTTATACACTTCTTTATGGTATCACTTACTAATTTTCTGTACTTGAGTATGTAAAACAATTCCATATAGCGTTGAGTCTGGCGGCTTTCACGCTTTGATATGTATTTCCAGAAATTATACACAGCAGCCAAATTTATCAACTTCTGTGCATAAATTTTCCAGGTGTAGCTGCAAAATGGGCATGAAAAGTTTAGGGTTACCCTGTATTAGTGCTCATTGAGTTGTCATAGGACTGTTGATAATGTATGATGCAACATTGCCTCCATTGCAAAATGTCATCTATAAAATGAATAAATAACAGGAGAATTTTATACCTAAAATAAACAAAAATACCTTTTATACCTAAGAGAAATGTCTAAATCACAAATCCCATGTTCATGTTTAGTTCAATTGACCATTATCAATGTCCGTGGCTCAATTTAATCCCATGTTAATGTTTAGTTCAAGTGATCATAATCAATGTCTGTGGTTCAAGTACAAGTATTGTGAGACTGATCTCCAATTGCATTTGAACCAATGTCTATTACCTTTCATATATGCGTTGGAGCCCTGCATCTGATACTTCGCTCCAATAGTTTGTCTCTCGTTTGCATCTCTCAAAAAAGACAGCAATCTTGTTACTATTTTCATCGCCATTATTGGGATCGATGTGAAATCCAGAAACACCATCAATAATGATCTCAGCAGGACCTCCTTTTGATGTAGCAAATGTTGGAAGGCCACATGTCATGGCCTCAATAACAGTAAGCCCAAAGGCTTCATAAAGAGCAGGCTACAAGACAATCACGGGAACCAATTGTATTAGTAGCCTTTTCACAACTTACCTCATTGTTTTTTGAGATTAATTCTTGCAAATTCTATTAGTACTCTTAACTTATAAAATCAAAATTTTCTTAAAATAATATTTTTTAATGGTCTCCAGAAATTAGTTCACATCTACACTATAGGCAAAACCCTTACAATGCTAATTCCAATTTTAAGAAAGCTAAAAATTGAATAGGAACATATCGTAATAATAAATCTAAGAAAGTACCATAAAAATGCAAATGAATCATTAAAAATATTGTTGTGCCACTTCCAATCATTTTTGAAGATATTAGAGTAGGATCTATCATTATGGGTGTAAAAATTAGTCCTTGGCAAAAGTTATTGAATCTGAGAAATCTCAAAAGACAGACCTGTATAAAAGCTCCTTTTGTGTCAGCAATATAGCGATATAATTCTCCATTTCGTATTCTGTCTTTCTGAGCACATATCCATCTAAAGTCACCCTTCAAATCATACTTTTCAATAAGGTTATGCATTTTTTCAATTTCTGCTATTTCTTCCCTGTCCTTTGATTGAGAGGCATTAATGAAGCCAGCAACCACAGCAAGATTCACAAGATTCCTCAACCGTTTGTTCTTTCCAAACCATTCTACCAGCCCTGTCATGTTTTTCACTCGGTCCAGCCTAGCCATGGAAAAGATGATGGGTTTCTTTCTATCATTGAGAAAACCTCTGTTCACATAAAACACAAAATGTTACCTTTGAAACTTCGATGGTCTGGCCAATAAGATAATTTCTTAGCTTTTTCAAAATCAAGTTTGAGTATTTTTCGAACTTTTCAAAATATTATTGATCATAAAATAAAAAAATCATCTAAAAGTACTACGTTAGCTAAATTTTAAGAAAATGATACTTATAATTATTTTTTTATAAATTGAAAAGATTTGTAATTAATCTACACTTCTGAGGTTGTGTAGCATTTCATTTGAGCATGCATTACATGTGTTCAGCAGTTTGGTCAGGACTGAACAACAGATCTTCAATCCACTGGTGAAAATTAGTAAGACGACGTTGCTTCTCAGTGTAAGGGAAGTAGATGCTCATATCTGCTCCAGGGGATACAATGTTGAACTTGGGACTGAAAACATCAATGCCAGAAACTACCCTATATTCCCCAGGAAGTGTAAAAGCTGCATGGCTTTCATACTGCCCAACAGTATCTTTACTGCATCAACCACAAAAACGGTAGTCCACTATTTAGTCACTTAAAATGTGAATAAATGCAAATCTAAATTCATGTATCCAAATTATAGTAACCTTGAGCTGAATCACAGTTTAAGAACTATTCTGTATTTCAAACTTAATAATTTTATTAAAAGAGTGTAACGAATATGAGATTAGCAGAATATATGTATGACCTTCCTGCAATTTCCTGATATGTGCTTGTAATAATAAAATCAGCTTGATTCATTGCAAGAATGTCTGCTGTGAATTGACATGAGAAATGGTACTTCTCATCAAATTTTTTCCAGTATATGTCTGAATCTGCATATTTGGTCTTCTCCAAAGCATGTGCAATGTTGCACTGGATCACAAAATAATGAAATAGTAAAATATATTGGCTTTGGTGATCTTATTAGAAAGGATAAAAAGTAATTGTCATCGCCTTGAAATCTATCAGGATGGTCAGAGATAGCCCACCTGAATGACCCCCAGTTTCTTTGCAACCAAAGAAGCCACAAGATTCCCATCACTGTAGTTTCCAATTATAAGGTCTGGCTTTCCTTGCAATTCAACAATTATTTCCTGTGTTGCATCCTGAATGCCAAAAAGAGCAAGACATGAACAACAAATTCACAATGATTCATGTATAACATAGAAGAAATGGAAGACTGGACATAAGGTGAAAATGTCAATGGGAGGTTGTCAATAACAAAGTCACATGCATGTGGGGATGATCGTTTGGTGAAATGGTGGGGCTTATTGCTTGTAGTGCCTACAACCTAGGTTCAAACCCCATGGGTTCGTCTCTACTGTGTAAAAAATGGAGCACCCTTACCCTGGGGAGAACCTTGGAGAAATAGTGGGGCTTCTTGCCTGTAGTGCTTACATCCTTGGTTCAAACCATTAATTTTGTCCAAGGGGTTGAACTTAATTGGTTAAAACACTGGTTCTCATTGTGGAGACCCAAGTTCAATTCCCAATAGGGACATCTAAAATGAATTCTAAGCTGTGACTCTTGGCCTTCCATAAAAATGGGGAAGGTCTAGGGTCAATCTAATCAAACATAATAATAATAATAATAATAATTCAAAATACTGCAGCTTCGGCCTATTACCTACCCCCAAAAAAACAAAAAAACAAAGTCACATGCATGTTTATTTTTCAATGATTGATGAACTGTAAAATATCACCTCTGCAAATTTTTCCAGGTAGGGCCAGACATCAAATCGAGAAACCCAACGACGCAGAACCCCTTTTTCTGTTCTGAATGGTACTCGCAGTATCTGTGAATGTTGTGTATTAATTATCTTCTCGATTCTTTGGTTGCATTTAGTACCTTGTGCCTCGGGAATGAGCCGAGTTACCTAAGAAATGAAATAAGTTATGAATGGGATATGAAATGATGCAGTGAAAAACTGAACTCTTTGGGATTCAGAAAAGTGGTACATAAATAGTTTTCTTTATCTAAACAAATGAACAAGCCACTGGTAATCTATATTCCAGGGAGATTATATGATAGAATAGAGGATAGTTCCTTACCACGAGGATTTGAGGTGTAATTTTTAATCCTTGCTGCTGTATTCTGAGTAGTATTTCCTCCTCCAATGCCTTCACTTGATCCAATATATACACAACCTGTCTTTCATAGCAATATCTTAGGGCAGACATCTTACTGAATGTTGTACTTGGTAAATAAGAAAAGTAATTTGTTAAAATTCTATAACTGCCATACAGCAGCAGATATAGCTCCAATGCCACATTGAAGTCCTAAATACATGTTGCACTAGTTAAATATTTTAGATCTTATTCAATATAAATTAATGTCTGCTTTGGTTTAAGAACATGTTTGTATGTTGGCATTGAAGTTCCAAGGCTTCCATTAGATGTTAAAATGTTTAATGGTGCTGCTTAAAATAAAATGACCAACAAACCCTAGCATAACTGCTTTTCTAGTGTAAAATCTAGTTGAAGATGTCTTTCTACAAACATGTGGATGTCAAAATGCTATAATAAATGAATGCCATGAAGAACAAGGCCTTAACATAATCATGTAGATCACAGGGCCAGTTGGTACAAAACTGATAATCTTTTGGAATGTGAGCAGCATCTTCTATGTTTCCCAAACATTCAAAAATATGCCTCAACAAACAATATGTACCTGTCCACCAGTGTCGGGTAATCCCAAAACATCTGCCTGCCCAAAGTAGCCATGTGGAGAGAATATTACCACACTGAATACAGAGGGTATTTTTCCTAAAAACTTCTCCAAAGTAGTTGGATCCGGTGCCTGTATGATCTCCAAGAGTAAATGTATCATTTCAAGAGCATGGGTTGTGTTGTCTCCCCATCCTTTCTCCAGTCCAATAGCTTGCAACCTGTGCACTCATTAAATTGCAAAATATCCAGTCTCAGAATGTTCATAGTGTTTTTGTATTAGAATGAATTGGATGAATATTGTTATGTGTAGACGTTCTCTTAGGGAGTACTATATGAAGCATAGAAAGACTCAACTGAATTTGATATCTAACTAGCTATAATAATAAATTTCCTTATTGTCTCTCCACGAGCCTGCCAAAAATTATGACCTTAAAGAATCAATAATTTGTGAAATACCTGCGATCAATCTCTTCATATGTTGTATCCTTTGGAAGGCTAGATAATATTTCCTCTGCTGTACTTAAGGCTGATTGAAGCTTAGAAAGGCTGTTTATTTCCTCCTTTACCATGAATTTCTACAAATAAAAACAAGATGGTCAAAAAGACTGTTCATCCAATATCATTCTTAAGTAGAATATGGATAAAAGATTGTTCAATAGCATTCATAAGTAGGATATGGTTAAGTTAAAAGAACCTGCTAAGTTACCAGCCTTGCAGGTTAAAAGTTTAAGTAGGCTGCATAAATTCAAAACCTTGGTAATGACACTCAATATTTTCACAGAGGAAGTATCTCATTTTTCTTTTTGCCTATCCCCAGTCTTAACGTCTTAAATGAAAGAGCTTAACTGATTTCTAATGAGGAGACTGATGGTAGAAAGCCTGAAAATATTATCTTAAAACCATTCAAATATACTAATCCCAAGAATGTGGTTTCAAATTGGAAGGCTCTGTTATGGTATGCAGTTGCACATCAAACTTTAACAGATCAACATAATGAGGAGATGCAAATTATTTTACCTGTCTCCTATGCTTACACATTTGTAGGAAATCCAGCAAAGGCTGCATGCTTTCCCCATCATGAAAGAGGCGAGATGAAAGATTCTTGCTTAAAAAATTTATTCCATCACCAATTGATGAAGGCCTGGTCATTCTAGGGAAGGATGCATTGAAAGGTTCAAAATCCAGTTCCAATGCATAATCATCTTTGGACCTGCACGTCAACCACATTACACTCAACAAATTAGGCACAATGATGAAATAGCAGTGACAGAGCACAGACAATCGTATGTGGTATCTATTCCAATCTTTCTATGAAATGTTCAGGTATGCCTTTTTCTTCTTCATTTGTCTCCATTATATTTTCTGTTTGAAACTTTTTTGACAAATCTCAATTTCTTTAAACCCTGTATTAATGTTTTAACTTCTTAATCTATTTGAAATGGCAGGGTACATGTACAGGTACAGTTAGATGAGTGAAACTAATAGTAGTCCATCATGTTGGTTTATGGTTATAAAATTTGTGGACGTGGTGGAAAAGTACCAAATAAAAATAGCAATGACTTGTGAAGAGATTAATTTTAGTGCAAATCAGACAAGCTAGATGCAGATTAGTGTTGAGAAAGAATGAATTTCCAAGTAAGATTGATAGGCTCATATAAATAGGTCAACACGTCTTCTGCAGAAATTTCTGAACTCTGAATCAACATCATGATCTTTTTAACAAGTTTTATAATGCTCTTCAAGTTTATCTTTTAGATATTCAGTAACTTTGTTCTTTGAGATTGACACTGATATGCATCCTTTTCAAGTGGAAGCCTCTCTTGCCTATTTATCATAAAAATTCTGTTATTTAATTTTTGTTATAACAGGCAGAAATTAAAATTATACAACCATACTTCAATAGATAGGCGTTTCTCATGTAAGATTGTTACAAGGGTTTTGCATGGCAGTAAGGGCTTTAGGATAGAAGATCTATGGCTTTCCTTTTTGTCATCAGGTCACGACATGTAAAAGTAGAATTTGGAAGAACAAAATAAGCAATGCACCCGCAATTGTAGACACTGTTTTCTAAATTCTTGATATGATTTCAGTTCCTTACCACTCGTCATCTACAAGGCATTCCTTTAGTTGCAGGTACTCAGCTACTGTAAGCTCCTCTACTGAAAGATCATCAACTTTGACTCGGACATACTCCCAGATTCCAGGTTTTTGTCGTACAGCTAAGCCAATAAATGGTGGAACAATAACAGCTTCCTATACATCAGTGAATTTTGGAATGAGACAACAGATTCTTTTTAATGTGCATTCAGATGGCATACTACAAAAATTAAGCCCAAAAATGCACTGGGTTGAATATACCTGTATGGACTGTAACATCTGGCCAAGCGTGCCCTGTTGAATCTTCTTCCTTTCAGCAGGGTCCTCTATCAAATCTGCAAGTTCATTGTATAACTGTTGTGGTTGCATGATCCTTTTGCCTTGAGATGCATACCTGTAGCACGTCATTGTGACCCATTAAGAAAATTCAATTACATCTAGTTGTATCATTAATTCCCTCAGGTATATGTATCTGTGCAGCCTAAACCAACCTTAACAAGTGCCTCGATGTAGAATATTAATCTATTGTTACAAATTATAGTTCAGTATGTTGATGATAGTCAAGTGAAAATTTTTCTTAAGTTAAATAGAAATACATATGGTTCTTGTCTGTTAGCAACTGGAAGAAGGAAAGAAATCAAATTAATGTGCACATATGAGTAAAGCAAATAAATACAAGAAATTATATTAGTGTTTGGCAATGACCGATAACAGAAGTGTAATTGAATAGAAACACCAATGAAAGGTTAACCCAATAGTCCTTTAATTAAACAAGCCTGTGAATTGCAAGTTGCAGAAATTGTGCCTATTAGCTCTGTTTTGAACTACTGTACGAGGAGCTGTATATAACACTACCTTGAAAAGCACCTTCGAATTTGATATCGATTTTGCCTCACTGCTTCTGGCAGCCGTTCTGCTATACTCTCAGACCTTTGTATAGAGAGGGCCATTTTTCTTGAAGAGGATGCAAATGATGATTGGTATTAGTCTTGAAAAACAAACTTAAAATCTCTTAAAGAGCAGAGTTAAAGGCCACACATTAGAACAAAACACAAGGCAACTTACAGAACTTAAAGCTTCCCAAAAGTAGTCAAGGAGCTCCACACAACTTGAGTTTTCTCGGAGTGGTTATATAATTTTAAGGAGTTGATGATCCAAATTGCAACAAGATCAGGAGAATGCAGATGATCAATCCTAAAAGATTGACAGATGGGCGGAATTGAAAATGGTGTATTCAATTCAAACTATTGTAAGTACAAGAAACTGCAAGCTTGAAAGAACTTCTAGAAATGCTTTGGTTTTATAGTAAAATTATGTGTAAAAGAAAGATGATTTAAGTCCGTATCCAAATGCCAACTGTTGCAGTGAATATTCTCTAGTACTTAACTATTTTTCAAACATTTTTGATGAAGCAAAGGATTGCCTGATAACCTTAAAGGAAAAAAAATGAGACTTAGTTTGCCATATTCCTCACAAAGAAGGTTAACATAGAAAGGAATTTGATTGTCAAGACAAAAAAGATATATATTCTTTACTAGTTCATATTTGAATAAGCTGCAAGCAAGAGCAAAAAGCATTTGAGTCAAAGAATGAAGAAAATGAATAACAGAATCTCGACATTCTTTCTTAAGGCAATATATACTGCCATTTTCATAGCTGGATTTGGGTCCCCTTCAAACATAAAAACATACAAACGTGATGTGGAAAAATGGCATGTACTTTGTCTTCAGATTGGTTTATGTGCTGTAAAACTTTTCTGGCTGATTTATGGAGGTATTTTGGATAAAAAAATGTAAGATACGTGCATAACATTGGCATAAACTTTGCTTGCATGGCTAAATATGCTTTGTGTCAACTCGAATATTGCTTTCCAAATGTCTTTTTCATATTTATTTTACGTGGGACTCAAGTTGAAATCATGATATTTGCCATCAACCTTTTTGTAACACAATTCTTTTTGAGAAGATGATATGTATATATATTAATTAATTTTTTAAATAAAACTACGTTATTGGCATGTAGATGTTACACTGAAAGGAATACACTTGATGGTCGGTAGAGTTTGGATTGAAAATTCATGTTAATTGATACTCCATACAATCAACAATATATTCTATAAAGATGAGTTTCATGGATTATAAATGAAATGATCTAGGTGAGACACCAAGTATGAAATAATTAATTGTTTTGTTTTTTTAAGTAAAAGTAACTGATGAAAATAAATTGAAATGGAGGAGAGAGTTTTTGAAAAGATCTTGTTTTAGAGAGTAAGTAAGAGGTTGGTTTTGGTTTGCATGCACGTCTCTAGTTTATATTTTCATACCATTTTATAAGATAGTAGTAAGGTTTTTAATCTTGTTTGCATTTATTGTGGTAGCTTTTAGGATTTCCTATTCTTATGTTTGTCCTTTATATGACATCCAAGTCTTTCAATTCAAGTGTGGATACTAAAGCATTAGGAATTGGAGCGAGAAATGGTGTCATAGAAGAAATTTCATAAGTTTGTACCTAAAGTTTTCCACATGTTGTTTTTCTACTGTTTGCTTTTGATAATGTTGTTCATGAGTGATTTACACTCATTGCTTATTTTGTTGGCTAAGTGCCATGTCAAAGGATGCTTTGTAGCCAGATTAAACACTACATGGTTCACCATGTGATTAAGATGGATGCATCAAGAATTTAATGAAAGGCTTCTTTCTCTTCCAATTTGCTAAAGACAACCATGTAGTAGTAGTCTTCCACTGTGAACCCTTCTATGTTCATAGTTCTATACTTCTTTTTTTCCTCCTTGGAGAAGTGATTTCATTGTGTTCAACCAACATGCTCTTAAGGTGCTTGTCTTGCTTGGATTTCCTAGATTTCCCCTTTGTATCGGCCCTTGATCACAATGCTTCATCTCTTGGGGGGGTTGCATGCATTGACGTTGGAAAGTTCTACTTGGTCAAGTTGCGACATAGTGTACATGTAAAGGTTGGCAATGCCCAAGAGTTAAAAAAAATTGTTGATATACAATTATGTGATATATACCATCCACAACACATTATATATATTAACTTACCCAATAGTTGCTTCTAGTATGAAGCCCATGACCACAAAATTAGAGACTGCCCTCTAGCTACATCCAAGCCCAAAACAACCTTCAAGTTAGTTGTTGAAGAAAAACTAAATATAGGTGGTCTAATGTTGGAACTATAAAATAGTCATAATGGAGGCTAGAAGAATTCTTAGTCCAATCGTGGTGGACCCAACAATAGTGTAGTCAATAAGGCTAGAAGAAGAAGTTCCACATGGCCTTAGGTTAGCCACAAATTAATAAATCTTCCAATGTCCTCTTGGCTATAAAGAAAAGAAAGCTATTGAATTACAACTAGCTCTTACTTGACCCTTTGGTGAATCCTTTTTCTATATAGTAAAATACCTACCACTATTTCATTGACCACTCACCTTTTCCACTTCTCACTACTCTTTTTGTTTGCTTTTTTTGACATTTTGGGCCCCTCCTCCAACTCTATCTCCATCACTACCCAATCACCCATAGTTCAAATAGGGGCTACTAGTGCTCTGGGTAGATCAACTTAGTCAATTAAATCAACTAGCTTAACACCTAGTTATGGAACTGAGCAAAGGTAAGTTGGTGCTAGCTAACCAACCAATTCAAATTTGGTTGTTCTGAACTAGGCTAGTAGGCATTAATACTAAAAAAACCCCTTCTACCAAGAGATCTTTCTTTACAAACCTTGGGAGTTTTATGCCACAACCAAAAGAAGGAAAATAGTCTTGTAGCACTTCCCAGTAGATCAAAGGAGGAGAATTTTTTTTGTTGATAGAAGGTAAAGCAATTTGAAGCCTTTTCTCCTAAATGATAGAATAGTTTTGATGAGATCAATTTTTTTGCATTGCAAGGATTGGACTTAGAGGAAATGTCTTTAAACCATCCTACCCTATGAGTTACATCTCATGGAATGGAAGAATTATGATAATCCCCATGACAAATTAATGGTGTGGAGCTTTCAATAGAGATTTGCCTCTTTTGGACATTTTTTGTTTTCAAGAGATTAAGTTTGTTAACTTTTTGCTTTCAAATTGTGTGTCATGCCTAGGGCCATATAGTATCTATTTCATCAATGATAATTAGCATGGTCAAGTTGATGGTGCAACATTCATTGATGCCAAGTGACAATTCCACTACGATACTCACCATTGTGGCTCCTGTAATTGAGCTTTATTCTTTTTTAATATTCATAATCAAGCTTTCAACATTGTTGATGCAAGAGAATTCTAGTGTATCTCACCACAATTCACCACATAACAACATTTTGGATCACAATAGAGAATCAAAGTTCAACATTAACTCATACACACCATATCTAAATCTCAAAGAGTTTTGGAGCAGGTGGCAAAAATTTATTGCTATTAGAAGAGCACAACTCAAGACAAACAATACTCGGTTCATTAGGAAAGGTTTGTAGAATCCTTATGTACCTTACAGAGTTTAGCCCAACATATCTCAAGGCAATACGAGACCAAAGTGACCTTCCCATAGAGCTAGGTTAAGTTTCAACACCCAATACTTCACTAGTGTGTTTTTGTAGACATGCATGTACACTGGACATCGAGGTTTGGAACATCTTGTGGTTGACATAGATCATTTAGAGTTTTATAAATATATATGGAGTTCAACTAAAGGGGCAAGGAATAATAGGGTGGGCAAAGACATTAGTAATATAGAGTGGAGTAGTGGAGTAATAGTAATTGTTATATGCTTTCATGTAAGCTTGTAATAAGCTTATGGTGACTTGTGAGCCAATCTATATTCAAGATCTACATGTGGTAGGCTAATGAGCTAATTGTAATCTTTTTGTGATATTGAATCAATGATAAGTTACTTTGCTATTCTGAATCTATTCCATTGTGCTAACGCAAAGTTGCATTGAGTTCATCTATGACTGCATCATTTGTCAATAACTATTCCTTGAGTAATGTGCTAAAATGACTTTAATTTGGTAGTGGCATGCAGATGATCTTTTGTTGGTGTAATGGGTTCCTTAATAGAAACTTTAATATGGTTGATGTGGCGTTTAAAAAATAAGGTCTATTTGCTTATAGAAACAATAAGGTCCATTTGCTTATATGTTTCTATATATGCAATAAATTAGGTCTTATGACCATGTAAAGATGTAAACGTTCTAACTCAATTAATAAAACAAAAACTCTTTACTCTTAAGTAAACTCATTATTCTCTTAATAAATTCATTTACTTCTCCTAGGTATTATCTAAAATTCAAAAGCAACATTTACTTAAGGTTCTTACATACACAAATTTCATGAACGATATTACACTTCTATATTTAATAAGAGATATAAAAGGCATCTTTACAACATAGAGTATCTTCATATTAAATCAATCATACTATGCATCGCTATTGATTACAATATAAAACTTGGGCTTTCCCATTTGCCTAAAGCCGAATTATATAAATATACAAGTATTTCAAATATGTGTCATGATACATCCTTTGATCTTCAATTTCACAAGCTATCTTCAATGCAATCTTTAGTATGAAGACGAGAACAAGATTCAGGTGCTTTTTCCACCCAGCCTTGAAGTATATACTTCCCTGGAATTCTTAATCGATTTAGAATACCCGACCCTGCACGAATTGCTTAGCAAAAAGAATTTGATATACAAGATGGAATTTGGTGTGTGCCTAGAATGATACATGCATTTTATATTATTCTAACTCAATTAAGAAATAAGCAAGATCATAACAAGGATATGGTAAAGAACATAAATAAATCCATCTATTTCAATGGTCAATAAGATACTCGACCAAGTATAATGCCATGCATAGCAAATAAACATAGTTTGGAAAAACAAACTATTTTCTCTATAATTCCACATTCGGCACCCGTCCCGAAAGATAAACTTTCCACTATCACATGTCTAGTTATTCAATCATCTAGCATGTCTAACTTTTCTCTGTATAATTCCAATATCATCTACAATTTGGAAAAAGGCCAATCTTTCATTTTCAATCATTATAAAGTAAATCTCAATTAAGAAGGTGTAACACATGTACACACATTTTGCATATAAACAAAATACAAAAATGAAAATATGAGCACACATTCTTTAAAATCATATAATTCCTTAATTTTTCTGAGTGTATGTTTATCATGCAAAAACTCCGAGTTTGTCAATATCTTCTATGTTTCAGTATTTTTTTAACATAATGTAAAATCAGTAATCGATTTCTAAGTTCGTTGTTCAAATAAATATAACTTTATGTGAAAGCTAATGTTTTCTATTTTCTTGTGTTTATCATAGGTATTCAAAAAAAATCTAATGTTCACAAAGTTTCAGAAGTTGTTCTCTTTTTAGTTTGAAGTCTAATAAAACATATGAACAATGTACAAGAGATCCATTCCATACAATATCAGTCATATATTTGCATATCTATATGTATATGTACAAATTTATATATACATATCATGTTGTTTAGTGATTTAACACTGTGAGTTTCAGCATAAAATAAAGACAGTTAAGCTATGATCATTCATCTTTCAAAGGTAAATTGAAAAAGTTTACAATATGTGTATTCTGGAAAAGTTCTTCATTTGCATAAGTCTGAAAATACTTATCCTTAGTTTCACAATTTTCTACAATATGAATATACATGTATATACATGTGTGTGTGTGTGTGTGTGTGTGTACATGTATATGTATATATATACATGTATACATGTATTGTATGTATACATGTACATATATACATGTATATATACATATATATACATATACATATGTACATGTATGTATGTATATGTATGTATATATATGTATATATATACATATATATATGTATATATACATGGACATATGTATATGCATATATACATATATACATCTACATATGTATATGTATATACATACATATGTATATGCATATACATATGTGTGTGTGTATGTATATACAAAATATATATGTCCCTTTAAAAGTTTTTCACAGTGAAAGCTTTGTTTTTACATAGAGATTTCTATATATAAATACATCTATTCTTGTGCACATATAAACAAATTTACTGAATAGCTTTCTGCATATGATTATGAACAAGTATATATATATATATATATATATATATATATATATATATCTGTGTGTGTGTGTACGTTCATAATATATTCCAAATCATTCTACTGCACTCAGAAAATACATATTTGACCAACAAAATACCTATGTTTTGGAAATCAAGCATACTTATTTGCAAAACCAGAGATTCATGACGACCAACTTGTGAATATCATGCAATTTGATGGTGGATATCGCAATATTCCAACCCCATCCTTTGTCATAGTCCACTAATTTCTTCTGGGTCTCTGAATTCGATGCCTTTTTTGAGCCAAAATATCACTTTCTGGATACCTTTTGAATACTTTTTTTCTTTTTTTCTTTTTTTGAGCAAATCCCCAATGCCTTCCAATGATGCATAGGATTATCTTATCTCCCACCAAAGACTAGAAGTTCGTGAGTTTACCGCCCACAGACTACTATTTTTTGCAGTGGTGGCATGGGGCTTTATGGCTCTGTGCTTGGTCAAGCGCTAGCACAAAGGTTTGCCCAACAAACAAACCAAAAATATAAACACCCCCTGTTCTTATTTGGCATTGATTACTTTGAGTAAATTGCGGCAATCACCATGCATAATACAACATGCATTTCAAATTTGGAAACCCATGCTAAGTCTACCATTATAGTGTATAAATAATATATATATATATATATATATATATATTGTTGGGTGAATATTTTGTCACTAGCGTACACTCCTTCGTTTTCTCCGCGCACCCTCTGATTTTGCTCGCCGTCGGATTTTTCGATCAGCATAGCGGAAGAGGTAGGTTTTTGTTGTCTTTTTGGGTATTTTTTTTTCCAAGTTTTCATTTTTATTTGTCTTCCTTTTCGTTTTTTGCTTTTCTTCTCGGGTTTCTCCTTCGGAAGGCAATCGGGTTTTGAAGTCCGATTGTCTCCCTTGCTTCAGAGGACAATCGGACTTCAAAACCCGATTGCCCTCCGAAAGTCCCCTTTCTAAAGCTGCATACTAGACTTTAAAGTCCAGTGTGTAGCTGAAGATTAGTCCCTCCGCATATCGGATTTTAAAGTACGATATGCGAGATCATAACCTTCTCATATCGAACTTTAAAATCTGATATGCAGAGGCGAGTAGGTCAGCATATCGGGTTTTAAAACCCGATATGCCAACCAGTTGCCTTTCCCCTTTTTAAAGAACATCAGACTTTAATGTCTGATGTGCCTTTAAATGCTTTCTAGGTAGTACATCGGACTTTAAAGTCCGATGTGCTTGTTTTTAGTTTTCCCTTGCACATCGGACTTTAAAGTTCGATATGCTGATGTTTTTCTCGAATTTGCACATCAGACTTTAAAGTCCGGTGTGTAGGTTGTTTTTTTTCAGATTACACATCAGACTTTAAAGTTCGATGTGCTATTAACATGTCCCGAGTTTGCACATCGGACTTTAAACTCCGATGTGCAAATTTTTGTTTGTAAAGAAGCAGATCGAACTTTTTTCCCCGACCTGTTGTTTTTAGCAGTTTTACTCCTAAGCCTGTTTTGAGTCCTATTTTTCGATCCGTTTGAGAAAAATTGATTTTGATTATGATGAAATACTAATCATCAGTGTTGAATGCAGTCATTGTGCATGAATGTCAAAGCTCTCTCACAACAAGCCCGAGTCTTCCTCGGGACAACCTTCTCCAAGTAAAGCATCATCAAAAAAGATGAAATACAAGTACGATAGGTACTTGAATCTATACCCAGAGAGTTCATTGGACTCAAATATTAAGGAGATTGGGGATATCGAAATTGGGCATGTTGACATGCAAGAGTTTGTTGACCGGGTTCAAAAGGCTCCTGCACGTCTAACCAGTTTAATCAAATCTGAGCTACATAAGTATGCATCTTTCCTAGTTGCGGCTCATGATCTTGAATTTATACTGGCAATAGTTGATCACTTTGAGCCAAGCACAAGGCAAGTGAAAGATGAAGATCAGAATGTCATCATGATTCTGGACAGTGTATTCTTCAATAGTGTCTTTAAAGGTTCATCAGTTGAAGAAGTAACTGATATTTCTCAAGAGAGTGCTCAAGAGTACTATGAGAAACATGAGGATAAATGCAAAAAAGTGATCAATACTGTTTATCTCTCTACTGTAAGAACTTCCCTCACCTCACGATGGCCTAAGTCTTTCCACAGGAGTGATTTTAATGAAGAATATAATGACATGGTTACTATGTTATCCAAAGTGAGAGGATTAAAAGACTCATTATTTCCAAAGATGGATAACTTACTACATAAATATAATCAGAAAGGGAGCTACAAGAATTGATTGGGGAGAATAGATCAGTGATGCACTTTGCGCCCAATTGAAAGAGGTCAAGGTAACACTGAATTTCTATATGACCTCATACCTGGTTTATGCAGCAGCTTCAATGAGGCAATATCCAAGCTTGTCAACCAAGGGTGACAGAAGAGTGGTGCCCGTTTGGGAGTACTATGACCAACTAACTATCAAAAATCAAGGTAATCATTATAGGAGGGTTAATGATGCCTTCTTTGTTGTATGGAAGTGCATTTTTGATAAAAGCATGTAGAAGAGAAGAATATCAGAGGCCGCTTACAACAAGGTGTCTCATTTTGGGTGTGTATTTCTACAGTTTCCCACATTCACCTATATCTGAATTGAATGTTTCTCAGGTGAGCCCTTCATTCTTCCAAGGTTCCCTTTAGACAAAATCGTCCTTATGGAGCTGTGCAGACAACTAATTAATGTGCATGAGAAACAATCACAAGCACATAAGACTAGGTTGAAATTCCCAGAGTCAATTGGCAGGTATTCAGTGCTAACCAACCCCAAAGCCAAAAATATGGAGGAGGAAATGCAGTGGAATACCATGAGAAGGTTCAAGGCCCGAACCGATTTTGATTTTCAGGGTATAAAGAGCAAGCTCAAAAGGACTTACACTCATGTTTATAGGTTTGAGGATGTTTGGGCGGATTGTTAGAATGAGGAGGATATAAGAAGGATGGATTTCAGCCGCCTTACTCTAGAACAAACTGAAAATCTAGATCTAGCTAAGATCCCAATGACTATGGAAGACATAGATGACATAGTGGACCCTGTTTATTATGAGAAGAAGATTGCAGACTCCCCACTTCCACTTGTGCAATGGTCAAAGAAGGAAAGAAAGTCCATTACGCAGAGGATCTCTCCCATCTTAGCAAACACCAATGCTTGGTTGCTAAAAAAGAATCTCAGGATGAAATAACTTCCCACTAGTTTAGGAGATGATGACAACAGTGATGGTCCATTAGGCAAGACAACAACGGATGAAACAAGAACAAAGAGTAGGGTAGACTCACAAGCACTATGCTCATCTCCTATGATACAATCGAAAGGTAAAGGGCCCAAAATCAAATTTACAATTAAAGGGTCGAAGAAGGGTGAATCATCATCCACACCATAGGAAGCAGTGATGAAGGAGTCAGAACAACCACCTACCAGTGAAGTTGGAAAGGGAAAAGAGGTTGAGGAAGGTAAAATTCCTCAACAAGAGGAGGTATAGGCAGAAGAAATATCACACCCTTCTGAAGTCGACGCCCCGATTACCTCACAGGTAATCATCCATTCTATTAACTCAGACTCAGACTCTAACCAAGAGGATGAAGATTTTCATGAGGATGGAGATCTAAGTATGAGCATGACACAATCAAAGACCGTTGGTCAATTTTTAACAATAACCAACTTCTCTAATTTAGATGATATCCCTTCATCTACTTTTGAGTCTACCATGATGGATTTTAATGAAACCTTACAAGATGCACTTGCAGAACAGGTTTCAGTAGATTTACCCACCACTACTACCACCATCACAACAATTCCTCCATTACTAAGTGCTGAAGTTACACTCATAGCACCCTTGACTCTCCCACCTATAATTAAAGAGGTAGCAGCAACAAATGTTCCACTAAATGCTTCAATATCAACACCCTCAGTAACACTCATCACTACTCCAAGTTCCAGTCAACCTGCCCCTGAATCTTCGACCCCAAGTCAGCAAGGAGCTACTACTCCATCATCCAATCCAGAACTACCCCCTCGGATGGAAGTAGTGGCCCCTAAGAGGAAAAAATAGGCAATATCTCCTGATGAATTTGACTTTGAACTTTTAGTTCCTCCAAGGCCTAAGGGAACGAATTAGCCAAAGACAGTTTCTCAGGTGGTTGTAGAACCAACTTCCAAGAGGAAATACGCTGAAGTTATGATGCCATCGTCAGACAAGGACAGAGGCAACATACAATCAGAAGATTATACCATGCAGGTTGTAGAGCTCGAGGTGGAAACACATGAGTGTGAAATTAGATTCTCAGACAACCCTTAATTCTTTATTGAGAAGATTGGATCAAGAGAGGGATGAGAAAAATGTTTTGAAACAAAAGTGTGAACAACTGACCAACGTCCTTTTAAAGGTAACACAATCTTCTCAAGAGGTTGAACCTATAGGATCATCAATAGACACCGAAGCTCTCAAAAAGATTGAACAGGTAGGAGCTAAAGGCCGGGTCATGGACAAATGGATCTCCCGGCTAAGGTCAAAAGACTCTCATCTTCTAAGCTCAACAATGGAACTATTGTCTGATTATGAAGTGATCCAAAGTCGAATGCAAAGACTCAAAACCTCTTTATCATAGGAAATTGAGCAAGTTGTGAAAAGCACTACCTTGTGGAACAAAATGGAGGATTTCAGGATAGATGTCCTGGTTGAGAACAAGGTAATTCCCACAAGGGAGAAGTACATTCAGATCTTGTCATTATTGTCTCATAAACAAGAGACAATGAAGTTAATGATTGCAAAGCTGGACTGGGAGAAGAAAGAAGGTGACAACGAGGTTGACCTTATTTTTTCTAAAGTTGGTGATCTCCCTTGCTATTTATATGATAGTGATCAAAATATCCTCACTGCTGAAGTCGTCACACATGAATTCCTTTCCTTGATGGACCAATGCACGGGACAATATTTCTCGCTTGATACCTTTGATAAACTGTTAGAAATTCAGGTCAGCTTTGAAGTCCTCACATCCATGTTGAAGGATGTTAAAAAGAAACAGGTGAAGATTCAAGATGCAATGTCTCACGTCCAAATCATCACAAGTTCTACCTTGATGCTGAACGAAGTAGAGGTAAAAGCCATCCTTGCTAAATTTGAAGTTTTCCAGATATCCAATGAAGAAGAGAATCAAGAAT
Organism: Cryptomeria japonica; assembly: GCF_030272615.1. Classification (NCBI taxonomy): domain Eukaryota; kingdom Viridiplantae; phylum Streptophyta; class Pinopsida; order Cupressales; family Cupressaceae; genus Cryptomeria; species Cryptomeria japonica. The sequence continues at coordinate 65,922,300 of NC_081415.1, read as the reverse complement.
GAAGTACCCTCTTTTGGCACTCTTTCTTCATGCAGCTGCACTGATAGATGTTGTCAATTTTTGTGCAGCTACACATTTTCTTTATGTAGTAGTTGTAGTAAAATGGGATTGTGCAGTTGAACAAGTCAATTGTGCCCCCCTTTTTCTCAACTTCTTTTCCTATATAAGGAGGACCTTTTTGTAATTATTTTATCTTTTCATGCTTAGAAAATCTCTATTGGATTTTTATCCCAATTAAGACTTTGGGCTTTTGTGGTGAAAATTCAATCAAACAAATAAAGAAAACAGTTTTGTTGATTGCAAACTTTGTGTTGTATCAAGAAAGTTGTTTATATTATTTAATGTTCCTATGTCCATTGAATACATATTTCCTTTACTTCTTTGATCTTTAAGATATTGCTACGTGGTTAGAGAGCTCTCAAATCTTGCCAATAGACTTTGTGCTCTTAGCATACTTGAGAAATCTGCTGATAAATTAAGTGACTTGTAGTAAGCTTTGTATTGTCGCGGTTATTTGTAGTTTAATGGATTAGAAATCTATACTTGAAGACTTTGAGCTTTGAGCTAAGTTTCTAATTGTTTAGTTTGTAACGATCAGTGTGAATTAGTGTTACCATAAATGAGACTTTGTGCAGCTTAAAAGTAACTCTTTGTGTAGTTTGTTAGATTAATAGTTCTTTTCTTTAAGTATCTGAAGAGGTAGAGAAATTGTAACTAGGTGAAGGGAGAATACATAAACTCTAAAAAAAGAGAGTTATATGCCCACCACCAACCCACAAATTTAATTTCTTATTAATTAGAGGAGAAATTTCATAGGGAACCTCCCCTTGATGAGAGGAGAGATTAATTTCTTAGCATAGCGTTGTGTGAATTATATTTTGTCATTAGTACGCTGGTGACAAAATATTCACCCAACACACACACACACACACATATGTATATATTTACATATACATATTTATATGTATATGTATATATATACAAATACATGGAGTAAGGTAATTAAATTTCATGATAATAAGATGTGTATATATTTATCATAATTATATACATATATATGTATATGATCGAATCAATATATATTCAAAATCATACACTTATATATATATTCATATTTAAATTAATATTTTAAAATTAAATCTTGTTTTAAAAAAAACATATCCTTTTTACAATTACCCATGCAACTTTGAATTTAATTCAATCAAAAAAATTAAGTCATATGACACACACACACACACACACACACACACACACACACACACACACATTCTAAGGTGGTGTGTGAGATTCCATCTATTCTACCGAAGTCTAAGAGCTAAGACAACTCTACCTGAACCCCGTTTTTGCCTTCATCTGCGTTGACCTGTTCCTACATTCACTTGCACTCAATTCCTCATTAGCAATGATGATCCCCAATTTCATAATAAAAATAATACTGATCATTCAATTGCATTTACATACCAGAAAGGGAAATAATTTAAACCATTCCATTGCATTTAAATTTCCATTTCATTATCATCTAATTTTACTTAAAATTCCATTTCCATTTCATTTCAATTTCTTAAATGAAAAATAAGCATTATTTTCCTAATCAAATAATTATAGATAAATATGGTTCGTGACATCCTTCCCCACTTGGAAGAGGCATCATCCCAATGTCTTATTATTCTTAACAATAAACACATAGTATCTTAAACATAATAAAATAATAACCACACATCATAGTCTCAAATCAAACATAAACAATAGCAATAGCATCCATGTTATCCAAGCTCACACCATGTGAATCAAACCAGAGTATCAGGTATCTCATGCAACAAGCAAATATTATTCTAAGAAAGAAAATGAGGAAAATGATGGTCAATTGTCTGAGCATCCTCCCATGTAGCACTATCCTTAGAATATTGGTCCCATTGGAATTTATACTGATTGAAATCTTTGCTACGTAACTTCATGCTACATTGATCTAAGATTCAGATGGGCTCCACTAGTACTACCCCTGGATCATGTACCTGTAAATATCACCAATCAAGAATATGAGATGCATCAGGATGATAAGGCTTCAACAAAGAAACATGGAACACATTATGGATTCGAGCTAGAGCAGATGGTAAAGCTAATATATATGCGACTGGATTAATAACTTCCAACACATCAAAGGGTCCCACATATCTTGGTGCCAACTTTGATGATTTCCCAAATGAGATAGAGCTCTTATGAGGCTTGACCCTCAAAAAGGCTTTATCTCCTACAACAAATTGTTTGAAAGTCTTGTTTCTATTAGCATAGCTCTTCTGTCTATCGACTGCCTCTTTCAATCTTGTCCTGATCAACTTCATCTGCTCATCCATTTCTTTGAGAAAATCAAGACCAATAATGATCCTATCTTCCATTTTATCCCAACTAATCGGTGTGTGACACTTTCATCCATAAAGTGCCTCAAAAGGTGCCATACCTAAAGATGCATGAAAGGAGTTGTTATATGCAAACTCAACCAAAGGCAAATACTCCTCCCACTTGTACTGCTGATCCATGCAATACATTTGTAGAAGATCCTCCACTATCTAATTAACCCTTTCTGTTTGGCCATCAGTCTGAGGATGATATGCCGAACTAAAGTTCAGTCTGGTTCCCAAAGCTGCATTCAATGTTGTCCAAAATTTAGATGTCATCCTGGTATCCCTATCTGAAATAATGGTTTTTGGTACACCATGCAATTGGAATATCTCTTGCACAAATTTCTTTGCAAGAGTCAATAATCTGTCCTTAAGATTTCTAGGTACAAAATGTGCAACTTTGGTCAACTTATCGACAACTACCAAGATGGTATCATGTTTATTCTTACTCAAAGGTAATCCCTAGATAAAATCCATACTGATTACTGTGTGTGTGAAAAAGCGAACCTGTAGCTGCAAGCACACCACTTCAATTAAGTCATTATATGCATGGTTAGTAATCAATAATCAATAAGAAATAAACCATAGCAAAGCGATTAATTGCCTTCTAAAAGATGTGAGTATAAGATTGCTCTTAGATTTTTTATAAGCAATACTAGTGACTAGACTACACCAAGACGAAGGATTTAATCTATATGATATTAAGCTATATGGATGCAAGATGGATGAATAATTCAAACAATAATAACCAATTCAATTAACAATGGATGCAAGCAATAATGAATGTAAAATGGATGCAAGTAATCTCAAAAAACCACAATGATTTCAATGACTCCAAAGCAAAATTAGCGTGATAATAATCTCCAAGCGTGTTCTCAAAAATCTCTGGGGTGAATTGGAATGAGAGTTGAAGACTAAATTTATAGAGAATCACAAAAAGCTCAATTTAGGATTAATTGAAAATAATTGAGAAATCAGGTTGAGTTAACCTTGAGATATATTCCAATTATAGTTTGATTGAAATGCATTCAAATTAGAAGTCCAAGTTGCACTGGAAAATAATAAAAAATTAATTCCATGCACATCTGATAAAAATAGATAATTCCATGCACATATTTGATTCATTCAAGAAAAAGGTCTTTTCAATGCAACTGAACTTCTTTTTCTGAAAAGCTTTGAGTTCCAATTTTAGAGAATAATTCCATAATTCAATTAAATTGCTTTTCTGATTTCAATTTCTAAATTTAGAAAAAGAAATAATATCTCAAGTTTGATTTCTCTCTTAATTCAATTCTTTTTTTAATTTTTGTTTTGTTTCAATTCAACTCTTTGTAATAAATTAATTCATCTTTTGTAATAAATTAATACTTTTTGCATGATTGAATGGCAAATTTATTAATTTAATTAAATATGCAAGAATATTTAATAAATTAAAATGGGATAATTGATCAAAATGATATTCTTGGAAATGATTTAATTAATTAAATAAATATTTAATTAATGTTGAGTAGTTGATTTGCCATGTGATTTTTGATAATTAAAGAATTCATAATGTGCTCAAGATTGATTTAATTGCCTTTGGTTAGGACCTTGGTGATGTTGTCGAGATTAGGGGCCCATGGTTTAGATGACCAATTTTAGGGTATTACATTTGCCCCTCTTTGAATTAATGTGTGAGCAGCGCTTTGATTCAAAGAATGTGTGATGTCTAGGAGATGCCAGTTCTGAACTTGATTCAAAGAATTTTTCCTTTGCATTTGACTTATTTGGATTTGCATGATGTTTAACTTCTCTTGTAGGCTGATGTGGAATGTTTTCTAATGATTGTTGTTGGGTTTTTGTGTAGGTATGCTTACCTCTTGTGCTCTTCAAATGTGTATATCCTCCCACTATGGCTTTGGTTCGTGATTTGTCTGAGGTCGAGCAGGCTCATATTGATATGTGTGGCTTTACTCACCTGATGAGGTTACCTGATATTCGTGTGAACCACGGGATGCTGACAGCGTTGGTAGAGCGATTTCATTCAGAGCATAATACCTTTCATTTGCCAGTTGGGGAGTTGACTATCACTCCCAAGGATATGTACAGGATCCTTCATATCCCTTTTGCTGGGGATAAGGTGGATTATGATACTGCATTGTTACCTGGACTACAGGCTCTTAGGAACGTATTCAGGGATCCTGATATCTTGACTCGTTCTATGAGTTGGGATATATTGATGGGCAGATACAGTGAGGAGTATCCACTGGCATGTGTCCTAGCAGGTTTCATTGGTTGCTTCTTGATGCCAGATAGAGGGCAACAGGGTTTTCAGAGTGGATGGGGCCGTATGCTGGAGAGGTTGATAGAGACCCCTCAAAGACTAGGCTGGGGTTCTTGCTTATTGGCCCACATCTATCAGGAGATGCATGAGATTGTCTACAGAGATGGGGGGAGCATGGCTGCAGGTGTTTACATTTTACAGGTGTGGGCTTGGGAGCACCTTCCCGTTTGTTAGCCGATAGTCGATGATAGCAGAGAGCCTGGGCAACCTATTATCTACAAGTATGCCGGATATATTACACAGCCCCTTCTGGGCAAGACAGACTTTTGGCGATGATAGCTCGATGATTTGATAGCTGTTATATGAAGACCGTACAGGGGGTTGGAGTCATGGGATGACTAGCGAGTGGTGCGGAGAGATCATTTTGTTACACGTCCACTGATTCGGAGATCGTAGATTGTTGTGGAGCGATTCATCGTTTCATGAGTGATGAGGTAGTATGGCTGGCCGCAGGGGATCTCTCAGGAGTATATAGTGTATGCTCGATACGCTAATGAGGAGAGACAAGGATGGTCACCTAGGCTATCCTATGCTTTAGCGATATAGGAGCTGACAGGTTTACACCGACTGAGGTGGGATTACCTAGAGGATATAGCAGATGCGGGGGTATTGCCCCAGTACAGGGATTACATTTAGCAGCACCCATTCCCTCAATTTACGGATCCTGAAGAGCATGCTCCTCATATTAAGGATGTGGAGGATGATGCCCCCGCACTGGCACAAGGATAGGCACAGAGACAGGGCCATAGGCAGGGATAGGGCCAGAGACCAAATGCTGCATGATGGACTGGTGGTGATCCTGGTGCTAGCAGCAGTGGAGTGCGAGCTAATGTTGGACAATAGAGGGGTGAGGGTGGATCCCTTGGGAGAGTAAGAATGAGGTTGGGTGGCGGAGAGGAGGAGCGAGCAGCTCCTAGGCAGGTTTGACAGCGGCGGGATGAGAAGGGTGGAGCCACAAGTGGAGATGGTGGTGGAGATGGCGACGGAGAGCCTGCGAGAGAGCAGGGGATTGACATGGGTCGGTCGATGAGAGCACACCTTACAGAGCTGCAGTCACAGTTGACAGTGGCTTAGACTCAACTGGCGGAGCAAGACCGACAACTAGTCGAGGTTAGGGTAGAGCGTGATCGCTAGATCACATCATTGAGAGCCGAGTCGAGACCAGAGATAGAGTCTCTTCGACAGGAGGTGTTGCTCCAGAGTAGTAGGGCTGCATATTATGTGGCAACATACAGTGTCATAGCTCCTGTTGCACAATAGGTGCAACCCTATTCACAGTATGTGGCTAGATCTGAGGGAGCACGAGCACTGCGTCAAGATCTTGGGCATCAGGCTCCTCCTCCTCCAGCAAGCAATGAGGGAGGCGGTGCCAGCTAGATGATTCTTTTTGTAGCTAAGATATTTTTTTGTAGACACACCTATTTTTTGTAGCCGATATGATTCTTGCTTCGATGGGAGTTTGTACATGTCATTGGACATCATTTTGTACTCTTAGACTTGGGATGATATATATATATATATATATATATATATATATATATATATATATATATATATATATATATATATATATATATATATATATATATATATATATATATATATATATATATATACGAGATCTGATTTGACTTCATTATACTTGTGTCAATTCGATTATGAGATGTTTCTATATGCTTTATTCTACATGTATGTATTTCTTTCAGCATGAATGTATGTATTGCAAATGATAATGAATGTCTATATTTTTGTTTCTTTTCATATGCAAATAAATGAATGAAAATGAGCAGTGCAATTTTTTTGTTTTCTTTCTATGCAATAAAATGAATGCAAATGATTTAATAATAAAATGAATGAATGAATCTATATGAAATGTTATGTATGTAGCTAAACATCTCAAAACACAAGTACTCGATCGAAGAAATAATGATAAAAAAGACCACTTAGCGTAAGAAATGATGACGTTCTCAGCTCTCATTCAGCAAATGAAGAGATCATTATTATCACACCAAAATCACTCTAGATTCACAAAAATGTAGAATGAAATGCAACTTAAACCTAGTCACTAGATTTAAAATACTTAAGATTCATCACTGAGCATAATGAACACAGCAGGCAGGTTAGAGTTCCTTCCTTTTTCAATGTGCAATATTAATTATCTTGTCCACAATGACCCTTTTTTTGTTCATATCCTTGGACAGATTTCGCAGGGACCCGAATTGCATCATAAAGAAATTCCCTCAAAATAGACAAAGAAATGACATGGACCTCCCTATAGCATACAAATAAGCAGAGTCAAGGTATGTGAGGCAATTTCACCTTAATGCGAAGGCTCTTATCACAGACACCCAGCTAATTTATATGTTTTCAGATCATCGGGATCATTCCTACAAGCAGAAAACAAAGAAAATATTACACCCCCAATCCTTGCTCCTCTTAGTCACAATAGACTTCCTTGAGTTACTCAGAGGGACAATAATCGAAAATCAATATAAAAGACAACATACAAAGAAAATTTTCATTCATAGCCCAAACTGTTTAGTAATTGTTTTCCGTTATGTTGTTTTGCTTGTGAACTCAGTGATAAAAACTCTGTAGTAGTCAGGAGACAGGTAACTGACTTGGAGTGGATGACCAGGTTTCATTGACGGCATAATGACTTGGTTGACACTGCTTAGGATATGTAATGTGCTCTATCGAGTAACCTAAGACTAGGACATTGATCAGTTTCAAGTCATGAGGGTTCCAACGAACCAAGATGTCACAAAAGTGATTGAAAATATGTACAAGCGAAAGCAAAAGATACTTGAAAGCGGGAAATGCCAACGTTGCATTGATAGATGGAGTGCTTGAGTACAAGAGGCGCCTGTTTGCCAGGTTTTCACTTGCTTGGCAGAGATTCATTTTTATTTTTTTTACCAAGGTGCCTGTTTACCAGGTTTTCACTAGGGCAATTTTTCTTTTTTTTAATTTTTTTTTGTATTTTATTTTATTTTTATTTTTTTGGATTTTTTAAGGACTTTTTCTGATTTTTAGGATTTTTTCAGGACTTTTTCCAACTGTACAAGTTTGTTGGAGCAGAGGGTGCTAAGTGAAGAATTTCTTCAAGTGGATGGTGTTAATTGGTTCATGGAGCTGTTCTCCTTTCGAGTTTGAGAGTTGATAGGCACCAGAGCCGAATACTGTAGTAACAATGTAGGGACCCAGCTAGTTGGCTTCAAACTTCCCTTTGTTGTTGCGAAACTGTTGATTTTTTGGATTTTCTCTCAGAACTAGGTCACCAACTTGAAATTCTCTTTGTCGAACTTTCTTGTTATACCCTCTGGACATTCTCTTCCGATACACTATGAGATGATCAAACGCCACTTGCCGATGCTCATCCAGCAATTCAAGTTCTTGCAATCTAGATATTCTACAATCTTCATCAGTAACAAGACCTTGCAACGAAACTCTTAGAGATGGTATTTCTACTTCAATAGGTAATACTGCTTTGGACCCGTACACCAAAGAAAAAGGTGTAGCCCCAGTAGGTGTTCTAATACTGGTTCTATAAGCCCATAGTGCAGGATTGAGCTGCAGATGCCAATCCTTCCCAAGCTTGTTCACTGTTTTGTGCAAGATAGTCAATAGGTTTTTGTTAGATGCCTCAGCTTGTCCATTACCTTGAGGGTAATATACTGATGACCAGTGTTGTTTTATTTTGAATTTCTCACAAAGCTCATCCAGATCTTTATTTTTGAATTGTCCTCCATTATCAGTCACAATGGACAAAGGTATCCCATACCTGCAAATTATATAGTTTAGGATGAATAAGGCGACTTGTTTACCAGTTGCCTTGGTGAGTGGAACTGCCTCTACCCACTTGGTGAAATACTCAGTGGCAGTTATAATGAATTTATGTCCGTTGGATGAAGCCGGATATATTTGACCAATGAGATCAAAGGCCCATTGCTAAAAAGGCCAGTGTGTTATAAATGGTATGAGGTCCCTTGCCGAGGCATGTATGAGATTTCCATGAAGCTGACATTTCTCACAAGTCTTAGCAAATTTTATGGTGTCTTTTTCCATATTTGGCTAGTAGTAGCCAACCCATAATAGTTTCCAAGCTAAAGTAAAACCATTTGAATGAGATCCACAAATATCTTCATGGACTTCTGATAATGCACGTTTAGATTCTTCAGTTTCTAGACATCTAAGCAAAGTACTGTCCAAACCTCATCTAAATAAATCGTTAGCTATGATAACATACCGCAAAGCGTTTCGAGTTAGGTTTCTTTTCTCGTTACGAGTAAGGTTTTCAGTGATAATTTGATCACATAGATAGGAATAGATGTGGCTATATCGGGATGAGTCATGTCCAATAATAGAACAGACTATTTGGGTCTCAGGAGAATTATAAGCAAGGTAATATAACTCTTCTACCAGGAAATCAAAGCAAAAATTGGACTCCTATAGCTTAGGTATAGATGCCAAGGTAGCCATAGCATCTGCTGCTCTATTCGCTGATCTAGGAATTTGTTGGAATGATACAAAAGAAAAATACTTCTTGAAATCATCTACCATCCTCTTGTAAGGCATCAATTTCTCATCTCAAGTCTGATATGTATCGTTGATTTGATTGATGACCAGCTGAGAATCTCCATAAATATGTAATTCAACAACCTTCCATTCAATGGTTAGTTTTATTCCATTCACCAAAGCTTCATATTCTGCAATGTTGTTTGTGCAAGGGAATAAAATCTTATAAGACTTTGGAATTGAGTACCTCTGAGGAGTAATGAATAGTATGCCAGCACCTGAACCATTTTGAGTAAAGGAACCATCAAAGAACATCTTCCAGGGTTGTTGAGTAAGACACATTATTGATTCATTTGGGAACTCAATGTGTGGTGGTTGAGTATCCTCAAGTGGAGCTTCAACAAGTTGATCAGCAATTACCTGTCCTTTTATGGCTTTGCGTTCCACATATTCAATGTCAAACTCTGTAAGGATCATTACCCACTTTGCCAATCGTCCGGTGAGTGTTGCTTTATTAAGAAGATACTTGAGTGGATCAATTTTGGCCACCAACTTGACTGAATGTGCAAGCATATAGTGCCTCAGTTTCTGTGATGCAAAGACTAATGCCAAGCATGCTTTTTCTATTATACTGTAGCTCATTTCATAAGACACCAATGTCCTGCTGATGTAATAAATAGCTCTTTCCTTTTTGTCATCATCCTGTTGCACCAGAAGTGCCCCCAGTGATGAATCAGTTGCTGATATATATAAGATTAGTGGCTCACCCTGAATAGGTGGCATCAATATCGATGGATTAGACAGGTATTCTTTTATCTGCTAAAAATGTTGTTCACACTACTGATCCCAATTGTATATTATTCCTTTTCTCAATACTTTTGTAAAAGGTTGAACCTTGTCTGCTAGTTGAGAAATGAATCTTCTAATGGATTGGAGACATCCCTGTAGACTTCTCATTTGACTAATGTTCTTTGGAGGCGACATTTCCATTATAGCTTGGACCTTTTTAGGATCAACCTCGATGCCCTTCTTTGAAATGATGTAGCCAAGTAGTTTACCAGATGTCACTCCGAATGCACACTTCTTTGGATTTAATCGGAGCTTGAAATTTTCCATTCTGTCAAGTATAGGACCTAACTCTTGAATATGTGTTGATATTTTCATAGTCTTCACTAAGGTGTCATCAACATAATCCCCCATATTCCTATGCATCATGTCATGAAAGATAGTTGTAACTGCTCTCGGATAAGTCGCTCCTGCGTTCTTTAACCCAAATGGCATAATGTTCCAGCAAAAGGTTCCCCATGCACAGGTGAAAGCTGTCTTTTCTTGATCTCTAGGAGCGATTTTAATCTGATTGTAGCTAGAGAATCCATCCATTAGTGAGTACATCTTGTAGACATCTAAAAATGGTCAACGCTTGCGGAGTCATACTTTAACATTCACGCATTGCCTTATTTTAGGGTTTTTGGATTGCATTAACATTTCTTCTATGTTGCGCTCTTGGTCTTTATCATTTGCAAGCATCGAGTCCTTCTTCTGCATTCCTCATTTTTCTCGCTTTCGAATTAGGTCTTGTCGATAGCAATCTTCAGTCATGATTTTGGTCGATCTTATCCTGTCGCATCATGGTGCGTGCTCATTTATCATCATTTTGGACATCATCAATCCTAATCGATGATAGAATTAGGGTTTTGTCCTCTTGTCAATCTTTCAATCATCTTTTAGTAATCATTTGCGATTATCAACTTGTCAATCTTGTCATTTTGCGATCGATTCATCATCGATCCTTGTCCTCTTGTCAATCTTGTCATTTTGCGATCGATTCGTCATCGATCCTTGTCCTCTTATCAATCTTGTCATTTTGTGATCGATTCATCATTGATCCTTGTCCTTGTCAATCTCATCATTTTTGCGATCGATTCATCATCGATCCTTGTCCTTATCAATCTCATCATTTTGCGATCGATTCGTCATCGATCCTTGTCCTTGTCAATCTTGTCATTTTGTGATCGATTTGTCATCGATCCTTGTCCTTTTCAATCATGTCAATTTGGATCAATTAGTCATTGTTCCTCATCAATTGGCGCCTATCAATTTGATCTCCTTGTCAATCTTGGTCAACTTGTCATTGATTTTTGTCAACCAGTCTCAATCATTTATCAACATTGGTCCTTTGTCAACCAGAATCATGATCGAACCTACATTAAATTCTTGTTGTATTGACCTAATTCCTTGTCCTCTTATTTCTAGGGTTTTATGATTTGTTCATTTAATCCTTTTCTTCTTCTTGGTGGGTTAAATAAATAAATAAATTTAGTCCTAGGTCTCTTTCATGAATTAATTAATGGAGGAAAATCTATTAATTAATTCACCTAATTTCTATTTCTCCTATTTTCTTCAATTTCTCTAATTTTTCCCCTTAATTTCATTCCCTCATTTTCTCCTATGTTTATGCTTCCATTTGTTGCAATCATGGAGGCCATTTTCTCTCTTCCCTTTTGTCATGGGAATGGCATTTTAATCTTGTCATAATTTGTGCATAATTTGTCATTCTTGATTTGAATTTCCTTTCAAATCTCTTCATGCTAATCTTGTCCTCTCTCCAGTTTGTCTATAAATTGGATGATTTTCTTCAATGAATCAATCAACCACGCTTCTAGTATCCTTATGCTACAATTTTCATCTTGTCAATCTTTCTTGCTTTCATACTTGCATTTTGCACTTGTAGGTGAGATCCACAAACAAAGTAATTTGAAGGAGAAAGAAGGACAATGGAGGAACAATGAAGGAGATACAAGCTTTGGTTTTCATTTTATTTTAGTATTTCATCTTCATCCCTTTATTGAATGTTATTAGGATTTCTTATCATTGCAATCTAGTTTTTGTGGTTGAGCTAGTTTAATATTGCTTTGATGCATTCCATTTTCCTAGTTACACATCTCATACCCAGCCGTCATGTTGACTATCATATCAATATTTGGCAATGGAAAGTCATCTTTTGGACATGCTATATTGAGATCTCTAAAATCTGTACAAACTCTAATAGATTTATCTACCTTCAACACAGGTACTATGTTGGAAATCCATTCAGCATAATCTATTGCTCTGATAAATCTAGCTTTAAGTAGTTTCTCTAGTTCAGATTTGACCAATAGTGCGACATGCAGGTGCATCTTATAGAGTTTTTGTTTAACTAGTTTTACTCCTGGTGTGATTGAGAGATGGTGCATAATGAGATCAAGATCCAAGCCTGACATATCAGAGTACGTCCATGCAAAATTTATTTTCTTCTCTAAGAATAGCTGAGTGAAATCCTTCAATTCCTCTACTGATAGTGATTGAGCTATATGAATAATTTGTGGTGTCTCTTGATTCTTGATATTCACTGGCTGAGTTGGCTCGATCAATATGGAAGACTGCTCTTGAAAATGACTGGGCACTATACCAAGTATCTCACCTTCAGGCACCTCAGAGAGGTTTTCACCTTTAGGTATGTCCTTTATTTTCTCTTTTTTAGATTCTGACATCGCCACAATATGGTTTTCGTCATCAGATCTTTTATTTTTATTTTTCTTGTTTTTGTGACTAAGATACTTGATATCCTCTTCAGTCATATTTTCACTCCATTCACTGGTGGAAGAGTTCATAGGTTTGACTGCATTGAGATAATAGGATAATGTATAGTCATTAGCAAAAGTAGGTATATCCATGGGTTGATTATGTAAAGTATAGTCAATCAATTCGGGATGTATTAAGGATAAATTTTGGGTAGGTTCAAGAGCATTCACGGTATTGTTATCACAATTGCGTATCGAAAGGTCAAGTTCCAGAATGATACCTTGCGTAAGTGTCTCGAGACTAGGAAGAGTCAGATAATGATTATTCAAGTTCACGTTAATATTTAATCGATCTAATCCAATAGACATACTTGTAACATCATTTACTACGCCGAACTGGATGTCATGTCGTGGTTTAACATCAATAAGACTAGTAGGCAACTTTTCATTATTTGTATCAGATGATTCATAATTTGAGGATGAGTGGGTATCATCATGAATGGGATTGTCATCAGAATCATCAGAGTTATCAGATGAATTTTCCAAGTCTCTTTCAGGTGATTTAGTAAGCATATGTATGGTATCAATACTAACATCTTTAATGCTACAAATTCCTTCATATTTTAGTTCATTTGTCATTTGTATCTGACACACCTGTTGACATGATCTCATTGTTTCTGTGATTTTTTGTCGTCTACTCCATTCAGCTTCTTCTGGACTCATAACTGGTTCTTGTTCTGCAGCTTCTAACTCTTCCTATGTAGTGCTATAACTGCTTTGTTCTATTTTAGGATAAGGACACATAGATGAGAAGTTTTCTGGCATTGTTCCTTCTTTCAATGCTTGTTCATAATTTGCTTGCCTCTTTTGTCTAATTTCTTGTATTTCCCTCTCTAGTTTTATGCGCATCAACTCTTGAGTATCATCAATGACACCGCTAGATTCTTCTGGAGTTTCTGTAGCGGATGTGTCTGAAAGATAGTCAGGGCCCCATTCATACTCATTTGAATCAGTCTCCAAATCATCCACTTGTTGCTTGCCAGTATATGTGACTGGAAATTTTAATGGTGCAAACAATTCTCTGATTCTCACAACTTCATCTCTTATATCCTCAGGAACCTCAACTTCTTGTATTATTGTAGCTGATATCATCGAAGCTTGAGCACTGACTATTTCTTCTTTCTTGACCACTGATTCATCTTTCTCTTTTCTACACTCTTCTTTTGTTTGTTTAGTGTTTGCTTCATGTAATGTTAAAGGCGATATCTTTTTCAAGCCTTTAGACTTAGAAACATGTTTTTGTTTTGATGTCTTTTTAGGATTGTATCCCAGTCTAGCCTTATCATGTGTGGATTTGGTTTGTAGCTGAATTGGTTCAGTAATACCTTCTTTTTGTTTTCCCAAAGGACCAGTACCTGAGTACCCCATGTGCTGAATCATTTTGTAACCACGACCATATTGGTTTGAGGAAATCTCACAATTTCGTACCTCCTCATTTGGACTATCTTCCTTAAAGAGCCAGTTAAGCACAACATCCTCTTCTATTTCATCCACCAAGGAGGTAGAAGACTGTATGAAGAGACCATCATATATAGTATTCAAAGCTGAAGTTTGTGTTCTCATAGCCTCTGATGGCTTGCCCAACTATTTTGGCGATGGAGGGAGAGAAACTAATGATAGTACCGGTCCTATCTTGTAGCCATCCGTGCCGGTATCTGTAATCTTCAATCTCTTTTCTAAGTCTTTCATCAATGTTTCTGGATCTTCATTTGGAGAGGTTGCCCTATTATGAGGCACAAAAGTATTTGCACCTTTGTCAATGCATTACAGATGGCATTTGTATCAACAGGAATATTGACTTCAGCTCCATTATAAGGAAACTTTAAGCATTGGTGATATGTTGAAGGGACCGCCTTCATTTCATGAATCCATGGCCTGCCCAGTAATATATTGTATGACAATGGAATATCGAGAACCTAGAAAAGGACATCTCTCTCTACCGGTCCCACTCTAATTGGTAATGATACCAAACCTTTGGAGGTCCTCTCTTCTTCATCATAGGCTTTAATTGTTATTTTCTTGGCCGGATCAATGACATTTTCAGAGAATCCTAGTTGTGTAAGCAGATGATAAGTATCTATCAAAACATGTTTAACTCTGTGTTTGTGGATCATGGCTTCAATATGCAATGACTGGTTATGTGGATGATTTAATGAATTGTCATCTTCCTCAGAGAAGGTCAAATAGTGAGGTGAAGTCAGATGACCCACCATAGACTGAAACCGATCAATGTCTAAATATTTTGGAACGGTGGTAGTGAGCAAGGCTTTGTCGAAGATTTCCTTGTGAGCAGATGAGAGCTATAGCAATTCAAAAATTGAAATTTGAGCATTTGTCCTTTTCAACTGTTCAACCACGCTGTATCCAGAGGATGATGATGAGGTTAATCTTTTAAATTTGTCCAAGGTTGATTCCTTTTGTTTGTTTGGCAAGGCTGTTGGATTTGATGTTTCTTGAGCCGGTTTGGAAGAACTAGCTCCTTGGAGGGTAACTTTCTTTTGAGATTTGGTCAGAGATTTTGCATATCGTGATTCATTTGGTTTATCTTGGACTATAATTACATTGCAATATTCTAAGTGTGAAGGTTCAATCATGTTGATAACGTTGTCCTGGCTAGCATAAGCATAATTTACCTTGGCACCTCCTTTGGTCTTTGAGGAATCACCTTGTTCATAAGTAGGCAAAGGGTCTTTAAATGCTTTATGATCAGCATTGGTTGGATGATTCCCAACAACAACTTTACCAGCGTCTATGAGATCCTGAATCTCATGTTTTAGCTTCATGCAATTGTTTATGTTATGACCCTTATTCCGATGGAAGTCACAGTATTCATTTTCTCTCCACCATCTTGGTTTGACATCTGGATCATATGGTCTAGAGTTATCTGGTAGTGTTATCAGGTTGTTTGCCAACAGAGTTTTGAAAGCAGACTCATATGATTCTTCAAGAGGAGTAAAATCACGCTTAGGTTTGGAAAGCCAAGGTTTTTCTTTGAACCATTCCTTTGTTTTCTTTGGCGGATTCTCTGCTGCAATCTCAGCGGCTTTAAGTTCTTGTGTACCACTAGCCAGGTTGAATATTTTGGATTTTGAGTTGGTTTTGACAGTGTCTACTACTCCATCATTAACAACATTCTTGTTGTTGTCTTTGGCAAATTTCCAATACTTGTTCTTCTCTTTAGAGCTAGATCCTGTTTGTGTTTCTTTCCAAGGTGTGATATCTCCCTTCTTTATGAGCACATCTTCCATTCGAATGGCATTATCTACCATTTTGTTAAATGATGGGTGTACTTACATTTGTACGCTATATTTTAGTTCGGGGACCAAGTTATTGACAAATATATCCATTTTCTCAGAGTCTGGAATAGGTCGTGGGTACCTAGAGAACATCCTTCTCTAGCGTTGGAGAAAAGTAAGAAGAGGTTCCCCTGTTTTCTGTTGAGTATTACAAAGATCGATCATAGTCACAAGATGTCGAATGTTGTATGAGTATTGTTGTAAAAACATTTGGATTAGTTCTTCGAATGTTTTTATTCCTTTGGGTAGACTTGAGAACCATTCCATTGCTTGACCCCCTAAACTCCTTGGGAAGAGACGCATGAGGTATGTTTGATCATGCATGAATTCCATACAAGAAGCACTAAATTCCCTAACATGATCTTGAGGATCTGAGGTACCATCATATTTGTCAAATTTTGGAATTTCCACTCGTGCAGGGAATGGAGGCATGTGTAAATTCTTATCAAATGGGAAGGGACATATTGTTTCTAGAGAATATTGTTTCGGGGACTTGTCCTTATTCTTCAGCTCTGTGAGCTCTGTCCGCAAAGCTAGTAACTATTTGTGTACCATGATTATAGGTGAGTCTTCCCTTTTAGTAACAAGTGTCTGAACATCATATCCAATAGGAAGTTTGGCACCTTGATTTGATAGTTCTAAGAAATAGTATTCCTTTTCTTGGGTCATGATAGTTTTCATCATTTTTCTAAAGTCTTTGTCTTTCTGATAGTCAAGGATTTCTTTTTCTGGAGGTTCAGCAGCTTCATCAATCTCACTTGATGATGATGAGTCATTATGATTTTCAGGAATATTAGGGTCGTTTTTGTTTTCATCATTGTATTTTGTCTCATGTATAGTGGGAGATTTTGGTTCATCAAAAATTGGTCCACCTGATGATGACGGTATGTCAGTGAGGGGATCCTTCACGTAGAATGGATTATCTTGATAAGTAAAGGTTTGTTCTTTGCCTTTGGCTTGTTTCTTACGAGAACTCCTGGTTTGAATAGGCATTTTTTATGGATTAGTGTGACCTAGAGTTGTTTTGTGATGCAGAGGTGAAGATCAATTTCAGAGCTAGTTGTTCTGTTTAGAGTATTGTTTGGGAGAAACAACTGAGATTTTGTCCGATTTCAAGAACGATCTATCCTGTCTAAGACGTTATCCAAGTTGATCCTAAGTGTAGTGTAAGATGCAGTATGGTTTCAAGAATGATCTATCCTGTATAAGACGTTATCTAAGTGACTAAAATTTGATAGGTAGTTGATTGAATTAGCTGAGAGGTGATCGACCAAATCGTGCAATGCAAATGGCAGAGGTACACTGTCTTGATTTGTTTATGCTCAGGAAAATGATAACCAGTATTATGTTTGCTGTAAGCTATTTTTAGGCAAGTTTGATTGTTTTGTTTTGACAAAACCAGAGACTCATACGATAGGATTTTCTGGACCGGATGATAATTTAGCAACTACAGGATGACAATAGTTCTGTTTTGTACGAGTTGCTGCCTCGTACCATACAACAAATGGGCATGTGCAGGATGACAAAAGACTGATAATAGTTCTGTTTTGTACGAAACGGGATACAGAGCCAGATGACAGAATGAAATGACTCGTACGACACAGAATTGGGTTTAGGATGACAAACCAGAAGACTCGTATGACACAGGATGTGATATAGGATGATGAATTATCAGACTCGTACGAATGTTCACAAGACAGAGCCTAGAAATTTTGAGTTTTTTTTTTCGATTGTTGAGTATGACCAATTCTGAGATGGACTGATTTTTTACCAGGATAGACTATTTTCTGACATGGACAGAGTTTCAACTGAGGATGGACTAGCTTCTGACACAGATAGAGTTTCGACTTAAGATGGACTAGCTTCTGACACAGACAGAGTTTCAACTTAGGATGGACTAGTTTCTGACATGGACAGAGTTTTGACTCACTGAGTTGTTTCTAGTCCTCACTGATTTTTGGTATTTCAGTTTTTGTTTCAAGGATGAAAACACAGAAAACAAGTAGTATGTATAGTGACTCCAATCACAACATGCAAACCCTAAGGAATTTGGTGAGGAAAGAAAACCTTTTCTTGTAGACTTAGGTACACACCCAATAGCTAATCAGAATACGGCTGCTGAGTCTCACGCAATGGATTCTCAATGCCGTATTAGCCGACTCCAAAATTTAATGGGGGCATGAAATGACAAGTATCTTGGGAGAGTTACTATCTCTCTTGCACAAAGATTATCCTCCTTTCAGAGATGAACCGAGTAGCTTCTAATTTTAAATTGGATTTAGTCAAGGATCCATTCGGCGCGTCAAGGTATAAACTCAATTAAGAGGTCTCCCAGCCTTGAAAACCAAGGTTTAATATACCCGAAGGTACGGATGAGAGCTATTCCCGAGCATTGCCATTGACTTGATTTTCATCAAATCATGTTTATTTTATAGTGGGTTGGAGTACTTGGCATCTAGCCATTCCCACTTAGGTCGTTCCCCTCACACCGACCGTAACGGCTTTAAGAGTTTTTCAACCCCTCGGGAGGGCAAGCCTGCTAAAGATGTACAAATCTCAAACAAAGAAAAAGCTTCAAGGGTCTGGATTTTTGATTGTCTAGAAAAAGACAAGAGCATACTCTCCTACCTCTCAGAATCTTCTAAAAGCACAAAAGACAGATTTTCTCTTTAACCAGATAGCAAGTTAGGTTCCTAAAAATGAATTTAAAGAATACACGATGTTTAGTCGAGATTCTCCTTTAGGCAACTTGCAAAGACAACGAATCAGTAGTCATATTGTCTTTGTGTGACAAGCATATTCTTCGACAAGCATTTTGCAAAAACTAGTTAGGCTGTGAAAGACTCTGAGATAGACAGATAAACAGTCAGGGTCAGTCATCAGAATAATCAATCAGAAATGAAAAAAATATGAAATTTGCCTCCTTTACCAGAAAATATAGAATCGTACGACAAATACTTGACTCGTACGAAATAGGATGTAGTATAGTACGAGACTAGATTGCTGATGATGTTGGCTCGTACGACAAATAATTTATGCCCATATGACAGAGGATCTGCTCGTACGACAGAGGGTCTACTCATACGATAATGTGTTTGTAATTCGTGCGACACCTGCAGTTTGTCGTTTCAGCTTGTAGGAATTGTTGTATGAGATGTATAGATGAAAAATCAAAAAATCTAAAACCTGGAAAATAACAAAAAAATAAAGCAGTCAGTCTTGGAGGCCAAAAAAAAAATGTAGTCTTCGGGCCCCACGATGGGCGCCAGAAATGTGTGTGTGAAAAAGTGAACCTGTAGCTGCAAGCACAACACTTCAATTAAGTCATTATATGCATGGTTTGTAATCAATAATCAATAAGAAATAAACCATAGCAAAGCGATTAATTGCCTTCTAAAAGATGCGAGTATAAGATTGCTCTCAGATTTTTTATAAGCAATACCAGTGACTAGACTACACCAAGACGAAGGATTTAATCTATATGATATTAAGCTATATGGATGTAAGATGGATGAATAATTCAAGTAATAATAACCAATTCAAGCAACAATGGATGCAAGCAATAATGAATGTAAAATGGATGCAAGTAATCTCAAAAAACCACAATGATTTCAATGACTCCAGAGCGAAATTAGCGTGATAATAATCTCCAAGCGTGTTCTCAAAAATCTCTGGGGTGAATTGGAATGAGAGTTGAAGACTGGATTTATAGAGAATCACAAAAAGCTCAATTTAGGGTTAATTGAAAATAATTGAGAAATCAGGTTGAGTTAACCTTGAGATAGATTCCAATTATAGTTTGATTGAAATGCATTCAAATTAGAAGTCCAAGTTGCATTGGAAAATAATAATAAATTAATTCCATGCACATCTGATAAAAATAGACAATTCCATGCACATATTTGATTCATTCAAGAAAAAGGTCTTTTCAATGCAACTGAACTTCTTTTTCTGAAAAGCTTTGAGTTCCAATTTTAGAGAATAATTCCATAATTCAATTAAATTGCTTTTCTGATTTCAATTTCTAAATTTAGAAAAAGAAATAATATCTCAAGTTTGATTTCTCTCTTAATTCAATTCTTTTTTAAATTTTTGTTTTGTTTCTATTCAACTCTTTGTAATAAATTAATTCATCTTTTGTAATAAATTAATCCTTTTTGCATGATTGAATGGCAAATTTATTAATTTAATTAAATATGCAAGAATATTTAATAAATTAAAATGGGATAATTGATCAAAATGATATTCTTGGAAATGATTTAATTAATTAGATAAATATTTAATTAATGTTGAGTAGTTGATTTGCCATGTGATTTTTGATAATTAAAGAATTAATAATGTGCTCAAGATTGATTTAATTGCCTTTGGTTAGGACCTTGGTGATGTTGTCGAGATTAGGGGCCCATGGTTTAGATGACCAATTTTAGGGTATTACAATTACTTGCCACTTATGCTCAAGTATGTGATGTTGATACAAAAGTCTTGTTGGATGAACATGCTCAACTTTCACTCCCTGACATTCCAAACACTGTGCCACATAATCAATCACCTCTTTCTTGAGTGTAGGCAAAAAATACAAACTTCTCAATTCAACTACAATCTTTGTCACCCCATGATGTCCTGAATAGGGTGTATTGTGCACCTCATGCAATACCAACATTCTTAAGTCTCCACCTTCAGGAATATACATCCTTCTTTGGTATCTCAAAATACCATTAGGTTTTACCTCATATACATCAAATCAGTGATATAAAGGATCTACTCCCAAGGCCTACTCAACCCTTAGGTAATGGTCATCTTCAGAAAGATTCTACAACACCTGTTGTTTCAAATTTGACCTTGAAGTAAACATAGTAGATAGATGTCTTCTTCTACTGGGAGCATCTGCTACCTTGATTTCCTTTGCTTTGATATATTCAATACCAAAATCATACTCACTTAGGAATTCAAGCCACCTTAAATGTCTTGCATTAAGGTTAGGTTGTGTAAAAATATATTTCAGGCCTAAGTGGTCTGTCTTCAACTCAAATGGCTTCCCTAGAAGGTAATACCTCCACATTTGTAATGCATGAACTATAGCTAAAATCTCCAAATCATGTGGTGCATAGTTCAATTCATATTGCTTCAGTTTTCTAGACTCAAAAGCAATCACTTTTCCTTCTTGCATCATCACTGCTCCTACACCTTCACCTAAGGCATATGTAATCACTGTGGAGTGTCCATTAGGATCTGGTATAGTGAAGACTAGTGTTGTTGTCAACTTCTGCTTCAAAAGCTGAAATGCCTCATCACACTTCTCAATCCATTCAAATTTCTTTCCCTTCTTTTGAAAAGAAGTAATAGGTGCTGCTATCCTAGAAAAACCTTCCACATACTTCCTGTAGTATCTTGCAAGACCCATAAAACTTCTGACCTCTGTAACACTCTGAGGTGTTGGCCAATCTACAATTGCCTCTATCTTTGTAGGATCAACTAAAATTCCTTCAACAGATATAACATGACCTAAGTAGTGCACCTTTTTCTGAAAGAAAGCACACTTTGGCAACTTACCAAAAAGATTTCGATCCCTTAGCCGTTGCGAAACTATCCTTAAGTGCTTCTTGTGTTCATATTCATTCTTGGAATAGATCAATATGTCATCAACGAATATAAGCACAAAATCATCCAGGTAATCTCTAAAAAATGTTTTTCATAAGGTTCGTGAACATTGTTGGGGCATTGGTTAGACCAAAAGGTATGACCGTGAACTCGTAGTGTCCATATTGAGTTCAAAATATTGTCTTAGGAATATCCTCATCCTTAATCTTAACTAGTGATAACCTGATCAAAGATCAGTCTTAGAGAATACTATAGCACCCTTCGTTTGATAAAAAAGTTCATCTATCCTTGGCAAAGGATATTTATTCTTAATGGTTACCTTGTTTAGCATCCTGTAGTTGATACATAACCTCAAGGTACCATCCTTCTTCTTCACGAAGATTAGTGGTGCACCCCACGAAGATACACTGGGTCTTATGAAACCTTGCCTAAGAAACTCCTGCAATTGAGCCTTAAGCTCATACAATTTTTTTGGTTGTCATTCTGTAAGGAGCCTTGGATTGTGGCTCGGTTCCAGGTAAGAGTTTTATAGAGAAGTCAAATTCCCTTTTTGGTGGTAACTTAGTAAGATCTTCTGGAAAAACATCCAAGAAATCTCTCAGAACTGGATAATCCTTAGAGCTCTTCTTAGCATTATCCAAGTCACTTACAATAACAACAAAAATGGAACATCCCTTCCTTTGGGCTTTCTTGAGTTGCATAGCTAATATGTGTCTCAATTCAAGAGGCCTTTTAGACCCATGAATTTCAATTGGATTTCCAGAATCATCTATGCAACTAAAAATCTTATCCTTAGAGTTTACTACAACTTTGTGCTCAGTTAACCAATTTATATCTAAGATCACATCATATGATCCCATTGGTGCTACATATAGATTATCCTGAGTTTGAAATTTAGGAAGCTCTAGATCACTGCAAAATAGACATGAATCTACCCTCTTCTCTGCTTGATTTCCATATTGAACCATCCATGAATGTGACATATAAGCAAGTCTAATAGATAATCTAGAAACTACTTTAGGATCAATAAAGCATTCAATAGCTCATGTATCTATTAAAATAGAAACTGATTGACCAAAAAGCTTACCCATCATCTGGATAGTTGAAGCCTGAAAGTCAGCCTGGTGGTTGTCTACCACTGCATGAATCAAATGTTGTGATGCTCCTTGCTGATTTCTTCCTCTTTGAACAGTGGAACATTGTGGACAGTTTGAAGCATAATGATTTCCTTGACAATTATAACATCCATCTTTAGGTCCTGGGTGTCCACCTAATCTATTCCTATCAAAGTTCTATCTGGTAATGGAATTAGTGAAGTTGGTGTTATTGTTCACTTTCTTGTTTTCACCCTGGTTCACTCCTCCTTTCTCTTGAGTATTAGGTCCTCTTTTTAGATTCCTTATCTATTGGTTGCCCTTCTGATGATCATTATTTTAAAAATTCCTATTCCCAAAACCTAGTTTGGTATTCACATTCTTTTAGAAATTTGCCATCTTTTGCAACTTTTGTTCTTGTTTAATTGCTTTCTCAAAGACTTCATCCATAGTCAATGGATTATGAATATCCACCTCTTCTCTAATGTGAGTCCACAAGCCCAAGATGAACTTTCGAATTGAGAATCATTCATCCATCTGATACTGCGGAACATACTTTAGGAGATTGGTGAACTTCTCCCAATATTGATTAACTGTCATACCACCCTGTGTCAGATTCTGAAACTCTGTCATCTTACCGTTGAAGAATAACTTAGGAAGCCACCTCTTCCTAAATGATTGTAGAAATAGTTCCCAAGTAATATCACGAGGCTGTAACTTCTTCTCAGATTTCTCATTGTCCCACCATGTCGCAGCTTCTCCAGTAAGCTGATAAGCAACCCATACTGCTTTAGTTTCATTCGATATGTTACGAAGTTCAAAATACTTCTCCATCTCAATTACCCAAGCTTTAGCACTATCACCAATGGTTTTACCATCGAACTTAGGTGGGGCTATCCTTTTCAAGTCTTTGGATAGCTCCCCTTCAATCCTAGCTTCATGACCAGGTTGTTCCTCCACACTAGGAATTTCATTTCCAGGTTGCTCTTCCTGTCCAGGTTGTTCATTTTGAACCTCACCAACTCTTCGAACTTCTTATTCAATTCCATCCGTCCTATCATTCTCCTAATTCAAAAGATCGAGAACTTGGTCAAGCCTATATTCCCGTTACTTGATCCAGCTCTAGTAGTTCTAGAACCCATTGCAATTCAACAATTCATGCATCAAGGAATGTTTCTTTAGCACAATGGTCAAAGGCCCTAGTGTTATAAACCTAGAGATCTGATACCAAAATGTAAAGACGTAAACATTCTAACACAATTAATAAAACGAAAACTCTTTATTCTTAAATAAATTCATAATTCTCTTAATAAATTCATTTACTTCTCCTTGGTATTATCTGAAATTCAAAAGAAACATTTAATTAAGATTCCTATGTACACAAATTTCATGAATGATATTACACTTCTATATTTAATAAGAGATATAAAAGGTATCTTTACAACATAGAGTATCTTCATATTAAATCAATCATACTATGCATCATTATTGATTACAATACAAATCTTGGGCTTTCCCATTGCCTAAAGCCGAATTATATAAATATACAAGTACTTCAAATATGTGTCATGATACATCCTTTGATCTTCAATTTCACAAGCTATCTTCAATGCAATCTTTAGTATGAAGACGAGAACAAGATTCAGGTTCTTTTTCCACCCAACCTTGAAGTATATACTTCCTCGGAATTCTTAATCAATTTAGAATACCTGACCCTGCACAAATTGCTTAGCAAAAAGAATTTGATATACAAGATGGAATCTGGTGCGTGCCTAGAATGATACATGCATTTTATATTATTCTAACTCAATTAAGAAATAAGCAAGATCATAACAAGGATGTGGTAAAGAACATAAATAAATCCGTCTATTTCAATGGTCGATAAGATACTCGACCGAGTATAATGCCATGCATAGCAAATAAACATAGTTTGGAAAAGCAAACTATTTTCTCTATAATTCCACATTCGGCACTCATCCCGGAAGATAAACTTTCCACTATCACATGTCTAGTTATTCAATCATCTAGCATGTCTAACTTTTCTCTGTATAAATCCAATACCATCTATAATTTGGAAAAAGACCAATCTTTCATTTTCAATCATTATAAAGTAAATGTCAATTAAGAAGGTGTAACACATGTATTCACATTTTGCATATAAACAAAATACAAAAATGAAAACATGAGCACACGTTCTTTAAAATCATATAATTCCTTAATTTTTCTGAGTGTATGTTTATCATGCAAAAACTCTAAGTTTGTCAATATCTTCTATGTTTCAGTTTTTTTTAATAGAAAGTAAAATCAGTAATCCATTTCTAAGTTCGTCGTTCAAATGAATATAACTTTATGTGAAAGCTAATATTTTCTATTTTTGTGTGTTTATCACAGGTATTCCAAAAATGATCTAATGTTCACAAAGTTTCAGAAGTTGTTCACTTTTTAGTTTAAAGTCTAATAAAACATATGAACAACATACAAGAGATCCATTTCATACAGTATCAGGCATATATTTGCATATCTATATGTATATGTACAAATTTACATATACATATCATGTGGTTTAGTTATTTAACACTGTGAATTTAGGCATAAAATAAAGACAATTAAGTTATGATCATTCATCTTTCAAAGGTAAATTGAAAAAGTTTACAATATGTGTATTCTGGAAAAGTTCTTCATTTGCATAAGTTTGAAAATACTTATCCTCAATTTCATGATTTTCTACAATCTGACATTATATAAATTTGTATATATATATATATATATATATATAGATATGTCTATACAAAATATATATGTCCCTTTAAAAAAATTTCACTGTGAAAGCTTTGTTTTTACACAAAGATTTTTACATATAAATACTTCTATTCCTATGTATATATAAACAAATTTACTGAATAGCTTTCTACCTATGACTATGAACATGTATAGGTATATATATATAAACACACACACACACACACATATAAATATATATATATACATACATATATATATATATATATACATACATTCATATATATATATATATATATATATATATACACATACATACATATACATATACATATACATATACATATACATATACATATACATGTATATGTATATGTATATATATGTATTTGTATATATATGTATATGTATATGTATATATATGTATCTATATAAATTCATAATATATGTCGAATCATTCTATTGCACTCAGAAAATACATATTTGACCAGCAAAATACCTATGTTTTGGAAATCAAGCATACTTATTTGCAAAACTTGAGATTCATAACGACCAACCTTTGAATATCGTGAAATTTGTCGGTGGATATCACAGTATTCCAAGCCTATCCTTTGTCGTAGTCCACTAATTTCTTCTGGGTCTTTGAATTCAATGCCTTTTCTGAGCCAAAATATCACTTTTTGAATACCTTTTGAATACTTTCTTTTTTTCTAAGCAAATCCCCAGTGCCTTCCAATGATGCATAGGATTCTCTTATCTCCCATCGAAGACTAGAAGTCTATGAGTTTACTGCCTACACACTGTTGTTTTCTACAGTGGTGGTGTGGGGCTTTATGGCTCTGCGCTTGGTCAAGCACCAACTCAAAGGTTTGCCCAACAAACAAACCCAAAACATAAACACACCCCCCCCCCCCCCCCACCCCTTCTTATTTGGCATTCATTAATTTGAGTAACTTGCGGGTAGTCACCATGCATAATGCAACATGCATTTCAAATTTGGAACCTTCACTCTCTGACACCTATAACTTTTAAACCATTAAGAATTTGAAGATAATGTAAACTAGTGATTTGTAAAATCTTGTTTGTAGATTCTAAATATATTTTTTTCATTTTTTTTTGAATAAAATTTTATTGAATTTTCCATCTCCCTCGAAAAGTAGTTTTTTAAAAGGAAACAACATTTTTTAAGAGTGGCGTGCATCCTGAAATGCGTAGCTTTTTTTTTCTATAAATGATAAAACTTAATTCTTTAGAATTTTGGTTTGTATAAATCAATACCTAGAGCATGTAGTTGGTTTTATAAGGATATGTTGAATATTTTTCAGTTTATTTAGTTTTGAAGTCCGACTAATTATAATTTAGATATAGGTGTACATTTGAACACATAACTTGTTCTATATATCAACATTCAATTTTATTATCCTTTGTTAAAAATAATACATCAATACCTAGGGCATAGATATTTTTCAAAATTTTCTGAATTAGTTTACTATTTTTCCCAATGCATTGAACAAAGAAGTTCATGTTTGGTGAAAAATATACATTCATAAGAAATAAAACAAAAAAATATTCATAAAATTAAATATATTAAAAATTATACTATTTGGAAATCTTATAATAAGGACTAAATACTTAAATAAATTAAAACTTCTAAATGAATTTATTTGACACCCCAAAAGCTAATGTAAAATTGTTTTTTATCAAGAATTGATAGATGCAAAGGAGACTCCATTGCAAGTATGATTTAGAAGTAGAGCAGTTCTATCCAAGAAATTTTGATCTAAGAGCCTTTGATCTAACTCTTTTCAACTAATTACTTCATATGGGACCTCTTAAATCTTAAACAATTATATTTTTTTTAAAATGTATGATTTTAGCAAAAACCGAGATATACCAAAAAGTGGGAACCAGTATTGTGAGTTCATCCACATATATATTTACACGTATATGTATATATATAAATATATACATATTATATACATATTTATACGTATATATATATATATATATATATATATATATATATATATATATATATATATATATATATATATTTATATATATATATTATCAGCAAGTGCTATCAAGATGGGGATAGCGCCCTATATTAATCCAAAAGAGACATACATAGTGAACTTTACTAATAACCACCACATCCTTCAAAACAATTTCTAATGCTAATTACATAAGCCTAAGAATGGTGGCCACCCACATGCCTATGGTTGCCACCTTGTCGACATTTCCTTCTGACAGCCAGCCATCATCCTGCATCATCATCCTTCTGAAAGGCCCCATGTTTGCGTTCTTGACACCCACTCTAAAAACCTCCCAAGCCTCCACCATGAATTCCTCCTTCCTCATCCTGATTGCTTCGGCAGCAAGCTAGACTTCATCCTTGGGGTCCGAACACTCCTTATCAGAAAGAAAAACCAGGGGGTTGAAATACGACCCAAGAATGCTGGCCCATTCCTCCTCCACATCCAACACTGCTCCTCCAACGACTTCAATATCTTCTTCCCTAACGAATCCCTCTAGTTTTTCCACACATGCTTCCCTTGACGACAAAACATCCACCAACAGACACAGGATAATCTCATAAATAAAACCATCGCACCAGTGCCGCTCCTCATTGAATGCATCATCGAGAACTCCCTGGATAGCATTTTGGCCTATGATGTCTATATCAAATAGCCATTCGCATTAGGATTCCAGTGTCTCCTCGCGACAAAGGCAACTTAGACCAAACCTGTGAACCATCTTGCTTATGTAGAATGCTTTGTTTCAGACTATCTACTCTATTTTATAATGATCGTCTGAATCTAGAACCCTCTCGGCTTTTCTATATCCTTTTTCTATTTATTCACGAGCTATCAAAAGTTGGAAGAAATGCCAAGGGTACTTTTGCCCTCCCTCGTGATCCACCAGATAAGAGCGTACCTTCTCTTATCCATGGAGCCATGCCACTTTCCCATCAACCAATTCTCGTCTTTGGGATGTGGGCAATGTCCTCTAGCAATCTCTGTTGGAGATCTCTATTAGTTGCATTTGTAGGCAACAAGACGACTGGCAGAGTATTTTCTAACCCTTGATTAGCAAGGAGGTCCGCAACTTGGTTGCCTTCACAGAATATATGCTGTACCCGGTAATCCTTGAATTTTTGAAGATAACCTTAAATTCTTGAGATCCAAGTATCCAATCGCCAATTCATAAATCACTTATTGGTGATGCCATTGAGAACCACTTTTGAGTCTCCTTCAATCACCACCTTTGTTAATCTGTTAGTAATTGCCCATTTGAGTCCTTCCTCTAGAGCTATCATTTATGCTATGTTGTTAGAGACAACTCTTGCTTGACCACATACCGCCCCTAAAAAGTTGCCCTTCTCATCTCTAATAACCTCTCCATAGCCTGATAATCCTGGATTTCCTTTGCTAGCCCCATCAAAGTTCATTTTTTTCCAATCACTAGGGGGGGGGCTTCCATTTAACCTTTTTTCGATCTATTGACTTGACACCTTGGGTGTGACTACTACTCTAATTAAACTTCCATGCCTGCTCCATTTCCATATCCCACTTTGATTTCCTTTGCTAGCCGCATCGAAGTTCATTTTTTTCCAACCACTAGGGGGGGGCTTCCATTTAACCTTTTTTCGATCTATTGACTTGATACCTTGGGTGCGACTACTACTTTGATTAAACTTCCATGCCTGCTCCATTTCCATATCCCACTTTGAGTAATATTTATATTTACTGCCGAAGATCTTGCCATTAATTATTTCTTCAATGGCCCCTTGAATTTTATTGATTAATATATTGACCTCTAGCTCTTCTTCCCTAAAAATCCTTCTGTTTCTCTCCTTCCACACATGCCACACCATCAAAGAAGGAGACATGATCCACAAGCTTCCCCATTTTGAAGATCTGCCCCCTATCAGCCAAGCATGAATGAATTCTTTGAAGGAATCGTTAAAAACCATATAGTTCCGAAGCTGCATCTGCAACCAATCCCAACACTTCCTAGTGAGAGGATAATTGTACAATAAATGATTTCCTGTTTCTTTCTCATTTTTGCAAAGACAACATATTCTAGGCCCCTAGATACCTATTAACTTCAATCTGTCACTAGTGAGGATTTTTCCGTGAAAAGCAATCCAAAGGAAAGCCCTCGCCTTAGGTAACACCCATTTGTCCCAACATAAGGCAGTCGCCCAGACCCCATCTTTTTGCCTCCTTCTTTGTAATTCATATCCCAAGTTAACCTTATAACTCCCTAATTTAGATGTGTTCCAAATAAGAGTGTCTTTTTTGATTGACAAATGAATAACTCTTCTTCAGGGGATATTATTCACCTTCTCACTATTTGCAATCTAAACATTATCGAACACCTTCCATCTTATTGGGGAATTCAAATGACTCTCTACTTGAACATAGTCTGTCACCCTTTCCACCCATAGAATCTTCCATCTCATTAATCCAATCCTAGTCATCTAATTCATCAACTAGTGCTTTGTCGCCATTCCATGAATCCCTCCAGAATTTAGCCTTGCGATCGTCGCCTATTCTCTATGTTAGATGATCGGTTATGATCTTCCTACTCTCCCATATGAATTTCCAAAGTGGGGACCCTCCAATTGAGTTCACCATGGTGAAAATTCTTTTTGGCTCATTCGAATCCAGATATTTATGCGACATTGTCTTGCACCAGCCTTTGTTGGGGCTATTGTATATCTTCCAAGCTAACTTTGCACCCAGCACCAAATTCTTCAAGTTCATCTTTCTTAAACCCTCTTCGCCTTCTGTTTTGAGCATGCAAACAATTTCCCAATTGATCAACGAAATCTTTTTTCCTTCCTTCAAACCTTCCCAGATGAACCTTTTTAATAGGCCATCCATTGTTGTCAATGCCTTATGTGGGGCCCTGTAGCATGACATGTAATAAATAGGGATGGCAGATAGCATTAATTTGATCATCTGAATCCACCCCGCCTAAGAAAGCCACTTGCTCTTCCAGAGGGCTGATTTGACTTTGCATTTATTGACTACTTCTTCCCATAGCCTATTGTCTACTTTGCCTGCAAACAAGGGGACCCCAAGGTATTGAATCGAGAAGACACCTTGGCCAAATTGCAATGCTCCAACTATTTTCTCCTGCATTTTCTTGCTGACATTGAGGAAGTAAATTTGGGACTTCTGTTTGTTCATGCTTTGCTCAGATTCCTTTTCATAATCTTCCAGAACACTACCAATGACCTGAGCTTCTCTTTCCGAGGCAACGCCGAAGAGAATGGTATCATCAGTGAATTGAGAGTGGGACACCCAGCTCAACATTTCGTTAAATGAAAACCCTTTCCAAAGACCTTGCTCCACCTTAGTTTTGATCTGCCTACCTAGCACTTCTGCCATAAGAACAAACATGAATGGCAACAAAGGATCTCCTTGTCGTAGCCCATTAGAAGCTTCGAAGAAACCGCATGTGGAGCCATTAACAATAATTGAAAAAGAAATAGTTGAAATACATTGGACTATACATCTCAACCATTTATCATGAAAACCAAACTTCTTGAGGACCTCTATTAAGAAACTCCACTTAACCCGATCGTAAACCTTGAAGACGTCAAGTTTAACAACCATACCTTGGAATTTGGAAGAGTACATTGAGTGGATGGTTTCGGCTGCCATGATGATACTGTATGTGATTTCACACCCTAGAGTGAAGCCATCCTACTCTGGCGAGATTATGTTCTTTAAGATTGGTTTAAGTCTATTGACCATTGCCTTACAGATAATTTTGTATAGGGAGTTACAGAGAGAGATTGGCCTGAAATCCATGATTGATGAGCAGTCTTGTTTCTTCGGAATAAGAGAAATGTTCATGTGATTGATTTCTTTGACGAATTTCCCTTGTTTTATAAAGTCTTCCATGATTCTGAGAATATCATTCCCCATGAATTCCCAGCATCTCTGGAAAAGTTCCATTGTGAACCCATTTGGACCCAGAGCTTTGTTAGGGTGTTGATCAAAGACCGCCTTTCTAACTTCATCAAGTGAAAAGGGCCAACATAAAGATCAGTTATCAGCCTCTGAAATCACTTTTGGGATAATATCTACTAGCAAATGGGACTACAAATTTTGTTCCACTACATTCCCAAGTAGATTTTTGAAAAAACTTATCACTGCCTCCTCAATGGCTTTTGGAGAAGAGTGCAACTTACCTTCCAAGTTGGTGATCCTGTCAATTCTGTTCTTGGACTTGTAAGATTTAACAGTTGCATGAAATAATTTCGTGTTTGCATCTCCCTCTTTAATCCAGAGCTCCCTAGTTTTATCGCGCCAAAATACTTCTTCTCTCCTAATAATTTATGCCAATTCTTGTTTTAGGGAGACTTCTTTGAGGTACATATCATTTGTCATCCCAGAGGAGATGATGATCATATTAATTTGATTAAGTTCCTCCTCAATTGTGTTTCTTCCTGTGAAGATATTCTTAAATGAATCTCTATTCCATTTTTTTATCCTCTCTTTTATAAAATTTAATCTTTTTACGAAGCAAAAGCTCGGTGAACCCCTAAAGATGTTACAATCTACCCACCATTTCTGAAGAAGCATTATAAACTCTAGATCTCTCAACCACATACTAAGAAATTTAAAGCTACTACATCCTTTGATAGACACCTCACTCAATTTAAGTTCAATTGGAAAATGATCTGATAGGGAAATAGGAAGAATTAAAGCTTCTACTTGAAAGGATGACTCCAACCAGGCTTCACTAATAAGATGTCTATCCAACCTTTTTGAAATACGTGCAAATTTAGCTCTTCTATTCGTCCAGGTGAAAGTTCCATTCTCTAGAACTACATCCATCAAATGATTTTGCATTACAAAATCTCTGAAATCTTCCATAATCTTTTTTGACATAATCCTCCTTTTTTCTCATCCAGGTCAAGCAAGGCATTGAAACTGCCAACCACTACTACCTTATTATTACTAATTTCCCCCAATTTTTTTGTGAGAGCCTACCATACCTGATACTTTTCTAATGTTTTTGTCGGACCGTAGACATTAATTAGTGGGAAGTTCAATTCCTCCTTAAAACTGAAAACCATGCATATCATCCAATGTTCTGCTTTCTCCAGCAAGGTTACTCTGACTTGAGCAGGATTCTAGATGACTCCCAATCCACCAGCGGCCCCTGATGCTTCTTGGAAGATTCCTTCCCAAACTTTGCAATAACAAATGAAGTTGTTTGCCTTTTCCTCGTTAAACTTCGTTTCCTGGAGAGCAACTATGTCACTACTACTTCTAGCCAACACTCTTTTTACCAAGTGTCTTTTGTCAGGGGCCGATAGGCCCTTGACATTCCACGTGGTGATTTTCATCTTTTGCCAGGGGATATTCCTTCTCCCCTGGCTTTTCTCATCAATTCAAAGACACTAACAATTCCTTTCTCCTTGGCACTTTCTTCTCTCTTTTGATGGTTACTTCTCCTTCCCCTAGATCCTTTGGTCTTTCCCAAGAGGATGTTCGTCGATTGGCTAATGCATCTCGGATCAACATTTTCTAAAGAATCCTCTTGCTAAAAATCTTCATCAAATTCCTTATCCAATTCAAATTCTGTATCTGATAGGCCTTTAAATAATATTTAAGGTTCTCGGTGGCGATGGAGCAACCCCTCCATCCTTGGATCCTATCACTACTTCTTTATAGGATCCCTCACTGACAATTGAAGAAAGATTCTTGTCAACAGGCCTTTTCTTCATTGCCAATTTTTCTTCTCTAATCTCCATCGAAAAATTCCCATCCTTTTCTTTACTTCTAGTGGAGTTTTCTACATCTCCCTCATCCACTGAACCCGTAACCGTTTTCTCCATTTTTTTCCTCCACAGTTGCTCTGGGTTTCTGGGGGGATTCTTGGCCTTCCTAACAAACATTCTGCAGTCCTCAGCAGCATGAGACTTGTTGCCACATCTAGAGCAAACTTTGCTTTCTTTTTTGATTTCCAATCGTTGTTTCCATACTCCATTTGTAGTTTGTAAACAGATATACTTAGAAATTATTTTAACCGCAACGACTTTGATTTTGACCAACTTACATAGATCTTCCTCATCGTCAAAATCGATCTCTAACACCATTTCCAACATCCTGACTATCTTTTCCAGATAAGACTCTCCCCAGTATTCTATTGGCAGATTATACAAATTTATCCATATTGGGCTTGAATACACTACTAGTGGGATTGGATTGAAGTTAGGTTTCCATGGCTGAAAGTATACTGCATACTTATTTGCATACCAGTTCTCTTGATTGAGAATGCAATCTCTATCCACTTTATTTTCAAACAGCACCACAAAAAAACCCCTCGGGAAAAAATTGATAACAACGCGAATACCCCAATTTTCTACCACCCATAGTTTAATGTTTTTTCATGACCAATTGAGGCAAACGATTCTTGCAATCACAATGTGGTTATCTCAAAGTTGACTGGCTTCTTTGATTTCTTCCCTAAGATGCACCATCGTTTCATCCTCTTCCAAATCATGCGCCCCCTTTGGATTGCCTGTATTGCGTCCTGCTCCGTCATTAACCTCCACATATATGTATATATATATATATCGTAGACACTTGAATTAATTATTTTAATTTATTTATTTAACTTCCTTGCATAATTAAACTATTAATTATGTCAATCCCTATTCTTTCTCAATATTAATTAAAT
The DNA here is from genome assembly GCF_030272615.1 of Cryptomeria japonica. NCBI lineage: Eukaryota > Viridiplantae > Streptophyta > Pinopsida > Cupressales > Cupressaceae > Cryptomeria > Cryptomeria japonica. The sequence continues at coordinate 65,888,004 of NC_081415.1, read as the reverse complement.
ATAATTAATATTGTCACTATAGTTGGGTGATTGCAATCTACCTTTAGTCTTCTAAAATCCCTAAAATCTATTCTCTCCAAATCCCCCCTTTAATTAATTAATCTCAATTAATTAATTGATCTAGGTGATTCCTACAAATCACCTTTTCCTAATCCATCATTAACGTAATGAATTCTTCTAGAAGCACCCCTAATCTCACTTATCATTATTCTACTAATTTTTAATTCCCTCCACTCATTCTCTCTCCTAGTCAAATCGTCCTACAAATCTCATTTTCCCTAATCCCAACTAATCATTCTTCTAATCCATCTCCTAATGAGTTTCTAGCGGCTAATCCTCATGATTAGCCACAAAGTCAACTCATTGTCGCCTCACTCACCCACCTTCCTTAAATACCCTTTTCCTGGGTGAATACAATCCTCTAGGTATCCCTTCACCTAAGGAATTTTTAATTTCTCTCTATTCCTCCAATCACTATGAGCATTATTTTAAGGAATTTTTAATTCCTTCTTCTCATCACTCAAGGAATATTTTATTATTTTTCTCTTCCCCAAGTACATTGGGAATCCTTCCTAATGAAACTTGAGGACTGTGGAGACAAGAAATGCCTTTAAGGTATATCTCTTGGACTCCACACTTGTCTTGTCATCTCCCCTTGGGCCATGTGTGGGCTCACATGAAATCCTAACCCTCTATCTTGGATCAATCCTAGCCCTTCATTTCCTCCCCTCTTCTCCTATAAATTGGAGGCTCCACTCTTTCATTTGACATCTCCAAGTTATCCAAGTTTATGTTGTCAATTTGAGCCTAGAAAACCATCCAAGTATCCAAACTCTAGCCAAATTTTCATTCACCTATCACTTAGCCAATTTCTCATCCATTCCATCTCATCATCCAATAGCTTGTGCACAATCTTGGAGAGCCATCCACATCAAACAAGAGAGCCAATTCAATCAAGCCAAGAAGGGGTGCATCTTTAGCTTCATCAAAGGCTCAATCCAAAGGAGAAGAAGAAGATTACAAAGGTATAATGGTCTTTTAATGTTTTAATATTTTATTGTTCATTTCATTGAATTTGATCATTGTATCTTCCTTCCAATCCTTTTTCCCTCTTAATTTTGGCACGCCCGGTGGGACCCACGTCCCTAAATTTAACCTTTTTTGGAGTTTTTGTAAGTTTTTTATTGCAGGTATCGGAATAGCACGAGCGAGTGCAAATTAGCACGACTAGCTCAGGATCAGCCTGAGGGTTTTCTACTTCGACGCATGCACACACACTTCAACACAGGTGATGTAAATTTTACTCTCAATCACACTTGCGTGACTACATATTTCTTAGTACTTTATAGGGCTATAGGCCTCAATCATGCTTGCACGACTATAAGGAGTAGTCTTCGAACAAAAATCCTTATTAAGAACTAGAGGATTAGAGACCACCCGGTTCACCTCTGAAAGTTGGATAATCTTTGTGCAAGGGAGATAGTAGCTCCCCCAAGAGACTTGCCATATCGTGCCCCCATTAGTGTTTGGAGTTGGCTAATACGACATTGGGAATCCATTGTATGAGACCCAACGTTCATATTCTAATTAGCTATTGGGTGTGTACTTGAGTCAACAAGCAAAGGTTTTCCTTCTCAGCCAATTTCCTAGGGTAGATCCATATGCTTGATGTGCTTATTTGAATTAATGGCCAATGTATTTGCTTTGTCTTCTTGCCAAGAGTAGAATTAGTCAACATCCTAGTCATTATCAAAAAAATCAAGTCTAGTCCACATCATATTCAAGTCATACCCAAATCATGTCCTAGTCATACAAAAAAATTGAACCAACATCAATCAAGTCCAAGTCATAACAAACTCAAGTCTTCCAAACAAGTCCCAAACTACATTGGAACTCCATCCATCTCATGTTTCATAAGCCCAAGTTGTATAAGAATCCCAAGAATTCAATCTATTGACCAATCAAGAAGAAGAATCTCACGCAAGCACAACTCGTTAGACATCGGAAGTTTCGGTACACCAATCCCAAACTCTTGCTTAAACATAGGACCTTTTTGCACCATTACCACAATAACATCCATGGTCATAGCAATGAGTTTGATGCTAGTGATGAATTAAGAGTCTGTGCCCTCCATCAAGATTTAGGTTCATCTTTTAACACCAACTATCATCAAAATCAGGGTGGTTGCATCCCTTCATACAACTTTTCATCCGAACCAATCATCTATTCATGCTAAGAATAACCTAGTCATCAAATTTATTCTAATCATCACTATCACCTCTCTTTTATCAATCATCCTCAATCTTTCCTAAGGACTTAGCACATGAACCAATTCTCAATCAATAATATTTAATCAAATCAATCCTCAATCAACCATCTTCAATCAATCATCCTTTAATCCAATTAACCTCACGTTAAGTTTTTATGCCTTCTGAAGTTTTATTTAGACATTATCCTTAATTAGTCAATCATTTGGCTTTTTTGCTTGAAGAATAATCCTCTCCAAGCACCTTTGCCCCATCCTTTGAGTCGATCAAGACTCCTATCTCATGTCTTTACTTTTCTTAGGATCATTAGTCAATCCTTAGCAGAACAAAGACTTTGATCATTATCCTAAGGTCTAAATTTTACCCAACTTGGTCATTACCTTGCTTGTGGTTTCATCAACATCCCTGACCTAAAATCCTCATTCAAGGACTAAGGTGCAATCTTAATCAAACCTGTGTCCTAATCCAAGGACTTTATCAATCAATCAAATCCAATTTCATCAAATCCAAAATCCAACATCTCTGCTATGTCCTTTCATCAAAATATTTTTCCTCTAATTAATCTTTCTAAGGCTATTCTTTTATGGCCACAACTCAATCTCAAAAGAAAAAGATGTCTGAACAACAATATGGCATGTCGGATATTAGTGTCCTATATCAAGAATCTACATAAGATCTTACACAAATTTTGCAACCCAACATCCAAAATCAACCACAAGAGGACCCTAATATGGTTGATCAAGATGACTCTCTCCGGAAGTGCGAACATTTTTAGAAGACTCTTATAATCAAGAAATGATGGAGAAGTTTATCCAACATAATCCTAGTGCTCTTCTAAAGGCTCTAATTGAAAATGGATCTCGCCTTCCCCCTGATTTTGATAGATCCATTCTTGATCAACAACCACAAGGAGACCTTGCTCCTACTCATATCGTCACACCCGCTCTTCAACTCCAATCAATTGCGCCCCTGCCCATCATCCAACCCCAATCAATAGCGCCTGTGGTATCTGTCCCCGTGGTCTCCATTCCACCTTCTTCCTTCTTAGCATCTATGCCAATATCCAATCCAATCTCATCTATTCTCCAACATGCTTCTATGCCATCTTCTTCTACCCAACCATACATTTCTATTCCACAATCCTTCATTCCTCTCAACAAGGTCCCTAACTTCATTTGAGCTTCCCTTCCTCCTATCACAACAATTTGTGGGTCGCAACCAATTGTCAATCAAGTCCCCGTGACATCGGTCATCACATATCACATCCCCACTTCCTCTTCATATTAATACATTAGTGGTGGTGGCCCACCTTCCATGACTCATCCAATTCTAGGGGCAAACACAATTCATGATGTCAAAAATCCACAACAAAACATCATTAAGGAAATCCATGACATGAAAACCATTATCAAAAACATGAAGGGACTAACAAAAGAAAACCTTACTCGATTGAGGAATTATGTCCTTGTCCTTATGACCCATCTATATCAGTTGCACCATACCCACCAAGGTTTTAGATTCCTAAGTTCATGAAGTATGAGGGCAAAGGGGACCTCCGAGACCATGTTCGTGAGTTTCACATCTTATGTCAAGAAGTCTCCTATGGTGACTTATACCTTTGAAGGCTCTTCCCTTAGAGTCTCACGGGAGATGCTCTTTCTTGGTTCTCTTCCTTACCTCGAGGTTCTATCACTTCCTTCCCAGACTTAGGAAATTAGTTTGTGGCCCACTATGCCTAAAAAATTGTTAATGATGTTTCCATGATGGAACTTCGTAACACAAAACAAAGGCCTGGAGAGACTTTCACTAACTTCTTGCAAAGATGGCAACACCTCATCAATAAATTCTAGTGGGATATGTCAGAACAACACCAAATTGAATTATTTCAAAAGAATTTGGTGCCCGAACTATCAAGACCCTTGACATCTCAATGTATCAAATCTTTCCAAAAATTGGCAGGCAAGGGCCTATCTCTTGAACATGTCTTGTTAGAGGAAGTAACCTTAAAACATTACCAAACATCAAGTCAATATTCTTCCTCTTACCATAATGATAAACTAAAAATTTGGTTAAAAAACAAGAGCGTAGTCAATGATGGTGTGACTAATCCAAAATGGGTCCAGACCATGACCGATCCTCCAAACCCCACCACCACCAATCACCAATTCAACAATCAAAATCAATCTCAAAAGCCTCATAACAATATCTCAGTTCAGGGGCGACCACCCCGATCTAACAATAGGACTCCAAGATATTTCACTCTTGTTGTTGAGCTCATTGAGGTTGTGTTCCAAAAGCTTGTCCAAGAAGGCACGGTAGTCTTTTTGATAACTCGTCCATTTGATCCTAATCAACCCAAACCTAGGTGGTACAATGGGAATGAATATTGTGAATATCATCGTATCAATGGTCATGATACACGAAAGTGTATGAAGTTAAAAATATACATACAAGACCTCATTGATAAGGGTGATATTGATGTAGCAACAATGACAAACTTAAGATGTACCAGGAACCTTTCCTGAAACATGATAAAGGTAAAGGATCATCATCTAACATTGTGAACTATGATTACACCAATCATATAATGGGCTTTGACTTTTTAGTGGGTCGCATTGAGCCTGCAGACAACCATGTCAATGTCATAACTATCCAAGGAGCTAACCCTCCCCCTTCCCAAAGAAGACCTTCTGCTTCCCACTCTTAGAATGACTATAACGTAACCACCCGATGAGGAAGAGTCATTGTCCAAGGATCCCCTCCCCCACCAAACCCTCCCCCCATGTCCTCCACCCGCCGATATGACCTACTCGACCAACTTGGGAAGACCCCTGTGCAGATCTCCATCCTAGAACTTCTCAAGACTTCCCATGTCCACAGGGAGATTTTGGAACAAGCCCTCCTTGAGTCTTGCATTCCTGATAATATCAATTTTGCCCAATTTCAAGCTCTCATTGGAAACCTTTCCACCCAACAATACCTTGTGTTCACTTCCAATGACACTTCTGTAGATGAAGACCATAATACACCTTACCACATCAAAGCCCTTATCCAAAAGCACAAGGTTAAACATATCTTGATAGATGGTGGATCTAGACTCAATCTGTGTACATATACATTTTTAAAACAATTGGGGATTTCTGAGGACCTGGTAGATACATCAAGAAGAATCACAATAAAAGCATATGATGATGTAGAAAGAGTTTCTAAAGGCATGATCACCTTGCCTCTTCAAGTGGGCCCTATTACAATTGAGACCCCTTTCCAAGTCCTGGATCTTGATCTCCCTTATAACATCCTCCTTCGATGACCATGGATTCATTCCCTTCAGGCCATCCCTTCCACTTATCATAAATACATCAAATTCCCCTTCAAAGGAAGAGAGATCACTATCAAAGGTGATCCATAACCCTTTCAATATTGAAAGTTCTTAGAGGGGAAGCGTCCATATCATTTCCCATTAAATAGACCCTCTCCAAATCCTCCATCTGACACATCAAACGTCACCTCCACCTCATCCCAAGAAGAGCCCAAAATCAAGATCCTAGATAATGGCTATGGAGAATACAAACTCGAGGATGTCTTATTAATAGGCAATCTCTCTGTGTCTCCCAAGTCATTTGGCAAACCAAAAGAAATAAAAAAAAAGATCAAAAACTTGTTATACAATACAAATATACCACCTTTCAGCAATGGGGTCCACTTGATGAGGAGAGTCTTGAGACATATGTGTCTTCATGGTTGTATCAGGAAGAAAATGAAGACCTAGCAAAAATACCTAAGAAAACGTATCCAAAAGCATCAGCTATAGTAAAAAAGATGGTTTACAAAGGACACAACCTGGGACCAGAGGAGAAAGGAATAAAAGCACCAATAAATCCCATCTCATACAAGTATAATAGGGGCTTGGGTTATACTCTAGTGCCTAAGATCACTATCATTGGTGCCCCTTCAAGTCCTTCTTTAGATTTTGAAAACTCCAATGAAGAGGAGTTCCATGAAATGGCTTTTGAATATGAATATGATGTCTTCTTTGACACCCACATCAACACCATCACTCTCATAACCCCTCCCACTCCGGATGAGCTACAACTTGTCCATCCCAAACTTATAGAATGTGGCCAACGAGACAAACCTGCTTTAGACATCTGCACCAATGACAATGCTCTCATGACTCTCTCGGCTATGCACAATTTGGAAGACTACAACAGATTTCATGGGATTCAGTTACATGAAAAAGGATACTTTGGTAGTCAGGTCAGTACCCTTAGTCGCAAAAAAGATAAGAAAAAGAAAAACCATGATTCCCTAGGTGAAAACCTCTCTGAGGCACCTTTGGATGAAGAAAAAGTAAAAACAAAGGGCGTATCAGAAAGTGAAAACCTGGATCTGGCACTTGAGGATGAGAGACTTGACCTCCCTACCATTGTTCCTCCTTAGCAAGAAAGATCAACTTTACCAATAGAGGAAACAGATAGTATCAATATGGGCACCGAAAACACTCCAAAGAACGTGCTCATTGCCAAGTCCCTCACGGATGAAGAGAGACAGAACTTCATCAGTTTCCTCATAGAAACAAAGATCAATTTTGCCTAGTCATATGCTGACATGCTAGGCCTAGATCCCGACTTGGTAGTTCACAATCTTGATGTCCATCCATATGCAAAACCAGTAAAGAAGAAGTTACACAAGATGCCTCCATATATTGCACTCCTGGTCAAAATAGAACTTCAAAAGATGTTGGATGCATAATTCATCAAACCAATAGACTACCTTGAATGGGTATCCAACATTGTACCTATCGACAAAGCTACTGGGGGCATTCGCATTTGTACCGATTTCCGTGATTTGAACAAAGCCTACCATAAGGATGATTTACCACTCCCCAACATAGACATGATTGTAGACTTCACAGTGGGACATGAGATGCTATCACTTATGGATGGATTTTCTAGATGCAATTAGATAATAATCACAGAGGAAGATCAACACAAAACAACATTCACAACACCATGGGGCACCTTTGGTTACCGAGTCATGCCCTTTGGTTTCAATAATGTCAGAGCTACATATCAATGTGCAATGACAACAATTTTCCATGACCTCTTGCACAAAATCATGGAGGATTATGTGGAGGATCTTATAGGAAAATCCAACACAAGACATGAGCACATCCCTATCTTAAGGCAAATTTTTGAAAGATTAGAAAAATACAAACTGCACCTCAATCCTAAGAAATGTGTCTTTGGTGTCACATCGGGAAAATTGCTAGGTTTCATCATTTACCGCAAAGGCATAGAGGTTGATACTGCAAAGGTGAAAGCTATCATGTAAATGCCTCCCCCGAAGACCCTTAGACAATTGCACAGCCTCCAAGGAAGGCTCTAATCTATCAGACGCTTTATCTCACAAATTGCAGGCAAATGTCACCCATTTGCTCACTTATTACGCAAAGACACCAAATTCAAATGGGACTGCCTGTGTCAAAAGGCTTTTAAGAAGCTTAAGGAATATATTGCATCACCTCCAATTCTCATGCCTCCGATTACAAGAAAGCCACTTCTTTTGTACATATCTACTACTACAATGGCATTGGGGCCATTATTGGCACAAACATATGACCAGGGAAAGGAGCATGCACTATACTACATCAGTCACACACTATTAGGGTATGAGATCAATTATACCCCCATTGAAAGAGCATGCTTATCACTTTTCTTTAGCATGCAAAAGCTTTGGCACTACATGCTTAACAACAAAACAAAATTGATTGCTAAGATTGATCCTCTCAAATACCTCTTGTCAAAAGTTGCTCTCACTGGTAGAACTGCTAAATGGGTCATGTTGCTAAGTGAATTTGACATTGAATATGTGGACAAAAAAGAAATCAAAAGATAGGTAATAGTAGACCAATTGGACGATGCTCCACTTCCAGGTGACCATTTGATCCTTACAGAATTTCCAAACACATTCATAATGACTACCACCACATCCTCTACATGGTAGATGTACTTTGATGATTCTTGCACCCAAAATAGATCGAGAACAGAAATACTGTTGATCACAACTCAAGGAGATTGCATCCAAACATCATACAAGATAGCCTTTTCATGTACCAACAACATCGCAGAATATGAAGCACTGATTACTGGACTATGGCTGGCAATCTAATGGAAGATATTGGAATTACATGTCTATGTTGATTCCAAATTTTCATAAAACAAGTGGTTCAAGAGAACTTGAGAATATTTTTTGTGTAGGTTCCAGTATTTTCGAATCATGTGATCTTGGTTTGTAATAAGGTCATTAGGTTTGTGAATAAGTACTCAGAAGTGTGTAAGGACCCTAGGAGTCATTGATTGGCCAATATTGACATATGAGCTCTTAAGGGTGCCAGGAAGAGTACTTGGTAGAATGAGTTGATTTTGTGTTAGAATAGGATGGTTGTTTTTGTCTAGTGGTTTTTAAGGTCATTTGAACCATTAGAAGTGATCTAGGTTTCATTTGGGCAAAAGTTGCTCAACTATGTAAAAATTGCAAAAAGTTGCTCATAGAAACTTTGCAACTTTTGCATTTTCCAAACACCAATGGCTAGTTGGTTGTCTTTTTTAGTTAAAAGAAACTTGTAACAAACCCAAGGCTGATATAAGGCTTGGGACAACTGAGGTGAATTTTGGTTGACGAATTGAATTAACGAGAGTAATTAAGTTTTAGCCTTCAAAGTTTGTGTTTTAGTGAATTGCATTGAGTTTTCATTGGTATTGTACGGTGTGTACGGACTTCCAAGCCTAGACCAAGATATGAATTGTTAGAATAGACACTTGTCTTCCATTTCATGGTGATTTGAGGATTTGAAGTGTTATTGTTTGTAATTTTTATCAATTTTGTTGCAGGCAGGTCCTAAAGAGCTTAAAATAAGGGTTTTGAATACTCTATGGCTGAATCCTAGCATTCCATGGTGGAACCTTGTACTGAAACCTTGTGGAATGCTAGGAGACCTTGTCAAGTATGTGTGGATTTTTTTTTAAGACAAGGGAGGCTATACTCCAAATTTTCTACCATACCCTAGGCTTGACACGTTGAGTTGGCAAGCAATGGGGATCATGGATAATAGGCCCTAGATGGGTAAATCCGTTGGATGGATTCAATATTAGATTGGATTGGACATCCTCATGGGTGTACAAACCTGAACCAATAATTAGAATCATTGGCCAAATGGACTGGTAAGGACATTTGAGCAAAACCCTATTTTGTAGGCTTAAAAGGAGGGAATTAGGCCTAAAAAGGGTTAGGTGGGTTAGAGACCAAACCCAGATCCAATTATGAGATATTGTATGAATCTTCCAAAAGGGTATCTGAAAAGATAAAGAGTTCATACCGGTGTGCAAGACTTCTAGAAGATAAGTGCAAAATACCTCACCGGTAGGGCTAATTGGACTAGGACTCCTAGTAGGCCTAAAAGAGCAATTTGGCCCTTAAGCTTGGAATTGGTAATATACAAAGACCTAGATGAAGAGATAGGGTTGGAAAAACAAAATAAAATCAACCCTATGTGAGTTGGGAATGTGGGAATGACGATCCTATTGTGGAGGGGGTTGGCTCATGGTGAAGGTGTGAGTAGGTGTTGGGTTGGAGAGTCTCAATTAAGGAGTGTTGGAAACTCAAAAGTCTAGGGGTGATCACCTTAGTCATAAGACCTTGGGAAGGTTAGTAAGGGTGGGCCCTCCAACCTTTGGAAGGTTGGAAAGAGTGGAACCATTGGATGGTTCAAGAGACAACCTAAGGAGACGTCAAGAGTGAGCAAACCCAATAGGAGTATGTCAGACGAAGAGGTAGAATCAGAAGCCAACAATATGCCACCTAAGGCAATGAGTCAAGAGGCCATTAGGAAGTTGGTCCAAGACATGCTTAATGAAGCCCGAGAGCAAAACTCCAAGAAAGGGAAGGGAAAGATCACAAAGTGGCGTGATAAAACTGATGATGAAGATGCAAATGTGATAAGAGTGGTGATAGAAAAGAAAGAGTTTTAGAAAGATCAGCAAATCTTCTTGGATGCTCTTAAATCACTCAACAAAGACAGCCTAGATGGTTTACCAGTCTATAGTAGTAGCCTAAATGGAGAAGAGTTATTGGATTGGATAGAAGCTTTGAACAATCATTTTGAATACAAGGAGGTTGCATAAGAAAAGAGGGTGAATCTGGCTAAGACAAAGTTGAAAGGATCAACTTTAGTGTGGTGGAACAAGATGCAAGAAGAAAGGGAACAAACCGGGAGAAAGAAGATCAACTCTTGGGAGAGAATGAAGATTAGAATCAAAACTCAATTCCTACCTCTAGACTATGAGGTGTAGATACAGAAGAAGTTGATGAGTTTGAAACAAAGAGAAATGTATGTGAGTGCTTACATAGAGGAGTTCAACAAACTAACTCTAAGAGCAAGGAAAAAAGAGAAAGAAGTGGAGAAGGTAGAAAGATACCTAAATGGCCTAAGACAAAACATTCAAGACAAAATTAGCATGTTGGCACTTGAGACAGTACATAAGAGTTTTTTCAGTTGGCCTTGAGAGTAGAGGACAAGATCAAGAGGAAAAGTGAGTTCAATCAAAGAGGTAGAGGTGGTAAAGGATTCAGAGGAAGAGACACTTTTGGAAGGGGTCATAACTCTGGAAAGAATGAAGAAAACAATCAATCTGAACATATTGGGGATAAATTTAGCAAGAATGGTCCATTTAGAGGCAACTCTAGAGGAAGAAACAACTTTAGAGGTAGATTTGGCACAGAAGGAAGATGACCCACAATCTTCACTGGTAAATGCTTTCATTGTCATCAAGTGGGCCACACGATGAACTGGTGTCCTGAAAAGACTCAGAGTTCTTATGTAGGTGAAAGAAGAACTCAATTGGTGCAGGAGGAAGACAATCAAAGTGGTACCTCACCAATCAACAAAGTTGGACCAGTTCTAGATGGAGATAACCTAATGTTAAGGAGGATCTTGTTGAAGGTACCGCACACCAAAGAACCTACTCAAAGAAAGACACTCTTTAAGACCACTTGCAGATCATATGGTAACATTTGTAGGGTCATAGTGGATTTAGGGTCTATTGAGAACATTGTAGCAGTTGAAATGGTAGACAAACTCAAGTTGAAAAGGTTGCCACATACCAACCCTTATAAGGTATCATGGTTGAGTAAAGGACAACATGTGTTATTTGATGAACAAGCTTGGATAGATTTTAAAATTGGAGAGTATAAGGATAGAGTACTATGTGATATATTACCTATGGATGCATGCCATTTGTTTCTTGGATGCCCTTGGCAATATGATGTCAAAGCCATACATGATGGGGAGAAGAATTCTTATGTTATCACCGAGGAAGGAAGGAAGTTCCAAATGGATCCTTTGGTTGTTCAAGGAGAAGAAAGCTATGTAGGTTCAAGTGTGATGTTTCTTAGTGGGAAAGAGTTCCTAGAAGAGTTGAAGCATGAAGGGAAAAAGGGATATGCCATCATAGTGAAACCAAAAGAAGAGGCAAAGACTGAACCCAAGCCGGTAGTACCTCAAGAAGTAGAAAGCTTGTTGGACCGATACAAGGACATTGTGGTGAATGAGATACCAGATGCTTTACCCCATACAGAGATGTGAACCTTCAGATAGACCTCATACCTAGAGCTACCTTGCCAAACAAAGTTGCTTACAAAATGACACCTACTCAAAATGAAGAAATAGGAAGAAAAGTGCAAGAATTGCTAGATAAGCGGTTGATAAAGAAGAGTTTAAGCCCATGTGTAGTACCTACTATTTTGGTACCTAAGAAAGATGGAAAATGGAGAATGTGCACCAACTCAAGAGACATAAACAAGATTACCATCAGATATCGGTTTGCAATGCCAAGAATTGAGAACCTAATGGATTACCTAGGAGGGGCTTGTTACTTTTCAAAGGTGGATTTGAAATTAGGCTATCATGAGATAAGGATCAGACCTGGAGATGAGTGGAAAACAACCTTTGAGACCAATGAGGGGCTCTATGAATGGTTGGTGATGCCCTTCGAGCTCACAAATGCACCTAGCACCTTCATGAGACTCATGAATGAAATGCTTGCAGAGTTTATTGGAAAATTTGTGATTGTTTATCTTGATGACATTATGTTTTTTAGCAAGTTAAGGGAGGAGCATATTAGAAATTTGGATTAGGTCTTGAGGAAACTACATCAAGCAAAGTTGATGATCAACTTAGACAAGTGTGAGTTCTTCAAAATAGAACTAGTATATCTTGGTTTTGTAGATTCTCAAGGTTGTTTGAAAATGGATCCAACAAAGGTAGATGCAATAATTCATTGGCCTACTCCTAAATCAATAGGAGATGTGAGAAGTTTTCTTGGGTTAGCTTCATTATATAGGAATTTTATTAGAGGGTTTAGTCATGTATGTGCACCCATATTGACTACCATCAAAGGAGGAATGAAATGTAAGTTTATGTGGACTAGCGTAGAAGACAAGGGGTTTGAGTTGTTGAAACAAAAAGTAGTAGAACTACCTTATCTTAGGATTCCTAATTTTAATTAGATCTTTACTGTGGAGTGTGATGCTAGCAAGATGGGAATAGAAGCAGTTTTGAGCCAAGAAGGTCATCTGGTAGCATTTTTATCTGTGAAGCTCAATGAGGCAAAGAAAAAGTATTCTACCTATGACCTAGAGTTGTAGGCCATGGTACAAGCCCTTAAGAAATGGCGACATTATCTACTTCCCAAGGAATTCATAGTTTATACTGACAACCATGCACTTAGCTTCTTGAATGGACAAGAGAAGTTGCATCAAAGACAAATCAAATTGGTTGAGCACTTGCAGGCTTATACCTGTTCCATTAAACACAAGAAAGGAGTCACCAATAAGGTAGCAAATGCCTTAAGTAGAAGAGTTCTTACCATCCAAGCAATGCAGCTCCAAAGTGGGGTTAAATAAACTCAAAGATATATACCAAGGTGACAAGGATTTTGGCGAAGCATATGATGTTTGCACCAAGTTTACTAATGTTTGTCATGTTTCCTATTCTGATTTAATGTTACAGGAAGGCCTTTTGTTTAAAGGACACTTACTTTGCATACCTCGGTGCTCTATGAGAGATAATATCATCAAGGAGAAGCATCAAGGTATCTTAGGAGGACATTTTGGTCTTGACAAGACCTTAGAGTAGGTTGGAAGGTTTTATCATTGGCCTAAACTTCAGTTAGATGTTAAGAGGTTTGTGGAGCAATGTCCCATATGTCAGAGAGCTAAGGGAACCTCCAACAATGCAGGTTTATATCAACCATTGGCCATACCAACCAGACCCTGGGAATGTTTGAGCATGGACTTTGTTCTTGGTTTGCCTAGGACTCTAAGAGGGTATGACAGTATTTTTGTCATAGTGGACAGATTCAGCAAGATGGTACACTTTGTGCCTTGCAAATGCACTAATGATGCCTCCTACATAGCAGGGTTATTCTTCAAGGAAATTGTGAGGATTCATGGCTTACCGGTTAGCATTGTGAGTGACAAAGACACTAAATTTGTAAGTCACTTTTGGCGAACCTTATGGAAGAAACTAGGCACAAAAATTTCCTTTTCATTAACATTCCATCCACAATCAGACGGTCAAACTAAAGTGGTTAACAGATCCTTCAGTAACTTATTGAGATGTCTCACCAAACAACATGGACAAGCTTCAGATTTGGTATTGGGTCAAGCCAAGTATGTCTACAATGACTCAGTTAATAGAAGCACAAGTTGGAGTCCCTTTGAGATTGTTTATGGATGTCATCCTAGGGGCATCTTGGAACTTAGAGACCTCAGTCCTATGGACCATAGAAGTGCACAAGGGGAAAACTTTGCACAAAATATAAAAGAGATACATGAGTAGGTCAACAAGACATTGCACCAGCACAATGAGAAGTACACGACACTAGCAGATAAGAAAAGAAGAGAAGTAAACTATAAGGTAGGTGATCTAGTATTGGACTACTTGAGGAACGAGAGGCTACCCAAGGGATAACCTAGTAAGCTATGCATGAAGAAAATTGGACCTCTTAAGGTGATGCATAAATTTGGCAACAATGCCTATGAGTTAGAGTTACCTCCAAACTTGGCCATATCCCCAATCTTCAATGTATGTGATTTGTATCCATACAAAGGGCATCGGACAACAACAAATCAAGAAGCACCTACTGAAATGGAAGATGTAGACTGGTTACAAGATTTACCTCCAAGCCAACCGGTCACATTGGAATGCATTTTGGACTCTAAGGTTGTGAAAAAGACTAGGAAAGGAATCTATAGAGACTATCTAATCAAGTGGATAGGGATACCAGAGTCAGAAGCTACATGGATGCCAGAGAGAGATCTCATACAACATGGTACCACTGTCCAAGCTTTATCCACTCAAGAGACTTGAGTTCTTCTTACCCCCGGAGCATGGTGCAAGAGAACTTGAGCAATTTTGTTGTGTAGGTTCCAGGAGTTTGGAATAATGTGATCTTGGTTTTTAATAAGGTCATTAGGTTTGTGAATAAGTACTCAGAACTGTGTAAGGACCCTAGAAGTCACTGGTTGGCCAATGTTGGCATATGGGCTCTTAAGGGTGCCAGGAAGAGTACTTGGTAGAATGAGTTGATTTTGTGTCAGAATAGGATGTTTGTTGTTGTATATTGGTTTTTAAGGTCATTTTAACCTTTAGAAGTGATCTAGGTTTGATTTGGGAAAAAGTTGCTCAACTATGTAAAAATTGCAAAAAGTTGCTCATAGCAACTTTGCAACTTTTGCATTTTCCAAACACCAACGGCTAGTTGGTTGTCTTTTTTAGTTAAAAGACACTTTTAACCAACCCAAGGCTGATATAAGGCTTGGGATAGTCGAGGCAAATTTTGGTTGATGAATTGAAATAAGGAGAGTAAGTTTTAGCCTTCAAAGTTTGTCATTTCAGTGAATTGCATTATTTTCATTGGCATTGTACGGTCTGTACAGACTTCCAAGCCCAGACCAAGATATGAATTATTATAATAGAGACTTTTCTTCCATTTCATGGTGATTTAATTATTTTAAGTGTTATTGTTTGTAATTTTTATCAATTTTGTTGCAGGTGGGTCCTAAATAGCTTAAAATAAGGGTTTTGAATACTCTATGGCTCAACCCTAGCATTCCATGGTGGAACCTTGTACTAAAACCTTGTGGAGTCCTAGGAGACCTTGTAAAGTATGTGTGCATTTTTTTTTTAAGACAAGGGAGGCTATACTCCAGATTTGCCACCATACCTTAGGCTTGACACATTGAGTTGGCAAGCAATGGGGATCATGGATAGCAGGCCCTAGATGGGTAAATCCATTGGATGGATTCAATATCAGATTGGATTGGAAATCCTCATGGGTTTACATACTTGAACCAATCATTATAATCCTTGGCCAAATGGACTGGTGAGGACATTTGAGCAAAACACTATTTTGTAGGCTTAAAAGGAGGGAATTAGGCCTAAAAAGGGTTAGGTGGGTTAGAGACCAAACCTAGATCCAATTCTAAGATATTGTATGAATATTCCAAAAGGGTATCCGAAAAGATAAAGAGTTCATACCAGTGTGTAGGACTTATGGCAGATAAGTGCAAAATACCTCACCGATAGGGCTAATTGGACTAGGACTCCTAGTAGGCCTGAAAGAGCAATTTGGCCCTTAAGCTTGGAATCAGTAATCTCCAAAGACCTAGATGAAGGGATAGGGTTGGAAAACCAAAATAAAATCAACCCTATGTGAGTTGGGAATGTGGGAATGATGATCCTATTGTGGAGGGGGTTGGCTCATGGTGAAGGTGTGAGTAGGTGTTGTGTTGGAGAGTCTCAATTAAGGAGTGTTGGACACTCACAAGTCTAGGGGTGATCACCTTAGTCATATGACCTTGGGAAGGTCATTAAGGGTGGGCCCTACAACCTTTGGAAGGTTGGAAAGAGTAGAACCATTGGATGGCTCAAGAGACAACCTAAGGAGACATCAAGAGTGAGCAAACCCAATAGGAGTGAGCATCCTCTCTACATCAACAAGTCAATGACAAATATCAAACAAAAGATGACAAGATTATTGCCTATCGCATTATGGTTGAATATCTCAAGCAACACTTCACATAAATCAAGTTTGATCAAATTCCATGAACAAACAACAGAGCTGTAGATGCAATGGCCACCATTGGCTCCCTCCTTCAGATGCCAGAACATAGTAAAAAATGTGAGTTCTTGGTCAAGCAACTCTTCATATCGGCATATGATTTACGAGTCTAAAATGGTGTGCATACTCATTGGTCCCAAATCCCCCTGGTATCAAGACACCTTCACTTACCTAAGAGACAACACCATTCCCCCACACCTCACCAAAAACCAACAATAAACCTTCATCTGTCGATGTGTTCGTTACACTATCCTTGGAGACACCCTGTTCAGAAGGCATTTTGATAGTTCACTCCTAAGGTGTTTAGACAAACAAGATGTTGAATGGGTACTACATGAAGTGCATGAAGGTATTTGTGGGGCACACTCAAGTGGGCTCACTTTGGCTAAAAATATCTTGCGAAGGGTATATTACTGGCATACAATGGAAGTAGATACATATAATTATGTGAAGAAATGTATCCCTTGCCAGAAACATGGTGACACCATCCATGCTCCATCACAAGAATTGCAGCCTTTCATTACACTGTGGCCCTTCTCACAGTGGGATTTCGATCTCATTTGGAAAATCCATCCTACATCCTCCAACAGTCATAAATTCATTATCACGGCCACCAAATATTTCACCAAGTGGGTGGAGTCCATCCCTCTTACCTTCACCAAAGGTAAGTAGATCTCTAAATTCATTCTGAACTACTTGATCTGTCGATATGGAATCCCCAAAGTTATCATTACAGATAATTACAGACCATTCAAAAATCATTATATTAAAGAGCTCTATCAGAAATTTGATATCCAACACTGCTTCTCCACTCTATATTACCCAAAAGGTAACGGTCAAGCTGAGGCTTCTAACAAAACCCTAATCAAAATCCTCAAAAAGATAGTTAATGAAGTTGGTCGTGATTGGAACCTCCAACTCCACCCTACCCTACTCTATGGGCTTACCGCACCTCCATTCACACACCAACAAGCACCACCCCATATTCTCTTATCTTTGGCTTTGAAGTTGTCCTCCCTCTTGAGATCGAGATCCCCTCCCCAAGGGTGTCGTTGCAGGATGTCCTCCTAGACAAGGAATACAGAGTTGCCAGACTACAAGAGCTAGAACTCCTGGATGAAAGGCACGTCGAGGCCTTAAACCATCTCTAGGTATATAGGAATCGCCTACACTTGAGTTACCACAAGATGGTCAAAACCCAAGAATTTGAAATTGGTGATCTTGTGACTTGTCCTCATGAAAAATCAAAGAAACTTCAAGAAAGAGAGAAGAAAGGTAAGTTTGAGCCTAATTGGCTTGGACCATATGTGATCACAAAAAAGTATGGATCAGGGGCATATTAGTTGGCTACTCCTGAAGGAGATCCTTTGGATGATCCAATGAACATCATGCACCTAAAGAGATTCTATGCCTAGTCCTCAGAAGGTCATCAATTGTAAAACAATAGAAAAAAAAAAATCAAAAAAAGTTAAGAAAAATCAATTCGTCCATTAGCAAAAAACACTTTGTGGTGCTATGGGCAATTACCTCGGTGAAAACCTGCATGCAGGTGCCAAACTAAATAATTTGGATCCATCGTCTATCAGATCAAACTCCTTCACCACCTGCCCATTTGATAGCCATAACACTCCCTACCACGCTCCTGGCAGAATAATCACTCATATGATGATGAGTCTTTTCCCAAATCATGAATAAGGATTTATCTCCCATTTCTTGAGCTTGTGCCTCCATGTGAGCTTCATCAAGTCTTGATGTTAGTCCTACATCCATAGGTTGGTCCTCATGTCATCTGGTCAATTGCCTAGTCAATCCTAATCCACCCCATCCTTTGCCCTAGGGATGAATCCTTCCCTCGCCTGACAGTTTAATCTTCCATCCTAATCCTACTCTTGGCAAGAGACATCAGTTGGTCGTGTATGGGTGGCTTGTTTTATTTCTTGGATTTTCATTTTAACTTGTATCTTTTGTCCTATGACTGCATCTATTTATGACTGCTTGGATCTTTCATATCCGGGTATGTTTACAATAGGTACATACTGGGGCATATTTGCATGGCATGATGTGTTTTGGATCTCTCTTGTATAAACTGATGACTTGGTACTAGTGTTTATCAACACTTACCTTGTTGTGTACAAGAGGTATCAGTGTGTTTGAGGGTTTCCTTGCATATTCACAAAAACATTTTCCAATACTCATTTACATTGCATTATCCATTCATTTTATTATCCACTTAGGTGGCCTCATTCATTTAATTATTCATCTAGATTGCATTATCTATTTATTTAGGTTACATTATCCATTCTTTTCATTATATTATTACATTACCGATTAATCATTTCCACAAATATTAACCACTTAGATTGCATTTTACATCCATCTTGCATACATCATTTAGGTTGCATTATCCATTCGTATTAGATGACATTATCCATTTTTATTACAATCATTCACTTAGATTACATTCATTGTCCATCTTGCATTTACATTGCATTATTCATTCATTCCATCATCATTTAGATCGCATTATTTGCACAATGTTAATCATTTATATTGCATTATCCGTGTAGGTGGCATTACATTTATCATCCATTCCTCATTTAGATTGCATTTATTACTCATTTCGACTAATTTGTCATTAATCATTAATCATTTGCATCCACATTTATTATTATATTGCATATTCATTTTCTCACATCATCATATCCATTATACATTAGATATCCACATATACAACATATATACACATCAAAACATCTCAAAAATATGTGCACCCACATAATCACTCTTCCTGCATCAATAACATATCATACACACATGCACATGTATCCATCCTGCATCCATGAACATGTCAGTAATGCATCATAAGCATAGATATATAAGCATCTATCCTACATCACAAATAGGTCAATGCAATACATCCATAATCATCATCCATGTATCACATCATAAAATAATAAATAGATTCCATCATAATAAGATACATGTATCACCGCCACCAAAAACCATATATATATAATCTCAAAAAATGAATATGTTTGTCATAATACAATGATCACCCCGAAGGGTCAAAATATAACACATAAGCCAAAATGGAGCTATCTCTCTCCACCTATCTCCCCAGCCCCCTCCTCATCACCACCTCACCTAGATCCTCTTGCTCCCCCTGCTCTAGGTCACCTAAAACCCACCGATCCATCCATTTGTTGGATTTGTGTGGGTCATTGGTTGTGTGTCCTGTGAGATCGCACACTCTCAGTGTATGAGGCTGCTTGCTACTTCGCAGGTACCACTCTATGGTATAACCTCCTATAATAGGTCACCTCTTGACCTTCCCTCTTCACCCTCTCTCTATGTTACATCATATTAGAATACATCTGTCCAAGCCCTGTGGGGACCAACATCTAACGTGTTGCATCCCTCTCCCCTCGCAAGCATGTAGCATCTGCCTCTGCCCTGTGCACCCTCGCCTGCAAATCCTCAAACTCCTCATCCTATAGTTGAAGAGCATCCTATAATGTGCCAATGGTAGTCCCTGACCTAGCCTCCTCCAACATCCACTCCGACTCTTCCCTATCCATCCTCAGAGCATCCACCTCTGACCTCATTGTCTGGAGGCTCTCTATCAAATCTATCACCTCCCGCCAAAACTGCTCAGCCTCTACCTCCAGGCTTTGTCCCCTAGCTCTCTCAATTTGTAGTTCATCCTTGAGCGAGTGTAGCCTTGCTTGGGTGGCATCCCTCTATTGCTGGAGTATGTCAAAATAAACTTGTGACACTCCTCCCCCAACCCCTGGCCCCGCACCCTGTACATGTGCCTCTGAAATGTCCATAGGTACAGCCTCTCTGCCCCCACCATCCCCTCCCTCGACTACCTCCCCTACCATTGGTGCTCCTTCCTATCCCTATCCCACCCCAATCTCTCTCCTCCATACCACCCTAACCCCCCTTTGCTGTCTGTCAGCACCCCTCCCTACTCCCACCACAACCCTATTACTAGGTGCATCATCCTCTCCTCCAACTACCTCATCTACTGTCATCTCTAGCTCATCATCCTCCAAAAATCTAGGGATGGTAAGGCGCACTAGAAAATGTCCCTCATACTAGCTCTTGTATCCTCTAGTGGTCCTTGGATCCTCTCCCACTCCCCTCCACTCATCCCAAACTAGGTATGGTGTTGTCTGGAAGTTGGTCCTCTCCTCAAATGGATTCACTATCGGGCACCAAAATCTCACCTTCCATGTTGTCCGAGGATATAGTGGTATGTCCCCCACTATATCCTGCACAAAGCCGAACTGTCTAGCCACTCTGAAAGGGGCATAATACTCCATAATATACACGAACCTACCAAATAGCCACATCTCCACTTCAACCCAATGCAGCTGCCAATCCCCCCTCCATGTCTCACTATCCAAAAATGGTTGCCATGTGAATTCCAAAATCTTGTCAAAAATGCGGCACCAAAACCATATCGATCCTATCTATGTATAATGTTAGAGGCCCATGTGCCTGTCTATACATGGTCGTCGAGCCTTCCTATCCTGTACACCTAATGGTCGTGTAACTGCAATATGTTCCCAAGCCCATATTTGAAGAAGAGCCACCCCTGTAGATAGGTTGGCATACTCTCGGTATGCTACAAGATACATATCATGGTACAACTGAGCCAACATCGCGGCTCCCCAAGCATACTGCACACAATCATGAATCATGTAATAAATGCATCTTCTCCATCCAACGGGAAACCCATGCTTTCCTAGATCATGCATCATCCGTCTGCTCTAAAACCCGCATATCACGAGTACCAGACAAGGAATGTGTCAGATACCCATCACCCTGCCCAAATGTATCCTACTCCTATCCAACATCGACAGTGCATCATACTCACAAACCTCTCAGAGGCAGACATCTATTGCATGTAACCGGTACTCTAGGATCACGCTGCGAATTGGGATCTTCAACATCCTCCATACATCCAGTAAAGTCACTGTTGCCTTGCCGGTAGGTAGGTGGAAGTTGTTATACCTACCATCCCATCTCTCTACTAAGGCTTTCATCATCACAGTGTGAGCTTGAATCCTTGGCAACCAACCGACAAAATGCAATCCCACAACAGCTAGGATCTCCAGCTCATCTAACCGCAACTGTCGATATAGTCTCGTGGTCGTTGGCCAATGCTCCCTCGATGCCAATGGTCCCAAATCCACCCAAGCCATCTTTTATACCAAATCTCCCATTTCTTCTCCCTTAGCACACACACTGATTTACTTAGCGCTCACGCCAAACCCATGGTGCTTGCGCTATGCCACAGTTGCATGAGCTAATCACCTCCGATTTTGGGTCCACAGACCTAAGCCGTGTGAGCGCTAGCGTAGTGCAACCTTCCTAACCTCCCCATCCTAACCCTAATCTACCCTAGCACAAGCGTGTAGGCCACATGACCTTTCTCCCTCCCCAACCTAACCCTAACTTTCCCTAGCGCGAACGCTCATGCCGCATTGCCCTTTCCCAACCCTAAACCTAACCCTAATTGTCCCTAGTGCAAGCACCCACACCAAACACGATTTCTCGCCCCAGAACCCCCTTTTCTCCCCTTTGACCTGCAAACACTTGCACTAACCACTAACTCTTGTGCTACCCTATAGGTGCGTGCATTGAAATGACAATTAGCACGTCCGCCTCATCAAACTTATTAGCGTATTCTAAACTGTAATTCTAGCCTAAATCTAAAAAATCACAAAGAGGGTTAGTCGTACATACCGATGGTCTATAGCCTTGAGGTCTATCATACCGGTGAACCCTCTCGACGCAGTGCTCACATGTTGGAATATGATCCATCTCTCCTTCTCTTCTTCCAGGCTCTAAAATG